>NC_134675.1:22034432-22193281 GCF_030463565.1 Pelecanus crispus | reverse complement strand
TTGGGGAGCTGGCGGGGAGGACTGGGTTCCCTTCCAAAGATTGTCAGGGCTCAGAAAAGCATTGAGCAAAGCCACACTGAACCTGTTTGGATGCAGTTGGAGTGTGTAAAATTAATTCCTGGCTTTGGATTTGCCTGATGTAGAGTTTAATTTTCCAGCTCAGAAAACTCTGTGCTGTTCCTTTAGTGAAGGGATAAGAAAGGTCCCCAGTCTCCCTGCCCAGGACCAGCAAAACCGCCAATTCCCAGGCTGTTCCTGGGAGGTTTCCTCCTGCAGCTCATCTGCCCCATAGGACATATCCAAGTGTCCTTCAATCGCAGGCTCAGTCTTGTGCTAGGAGAACATTGTACCAGTAGCAACAGGAATGACCAAGTGAGAGGCTACATAATCTGGTAACAGGGAAAACAGGCAATTTTCCTGGGGAATTTGTCCTAGTTCCTCCACGGCCTGCTAAAAATGACCTTTATCACATCACGCTGGATGACCTCTGCCCTTAGCACCCCCAGCCCCTCACAGAACTTGTCAGTGCAGCGCACCCCCACTCAGGGATTTTGGAGACCCTGAAAGCCCCCACAATACACATGGTTCCCCTAGTGGCCTTGGTGCAGCCCACATCAGGCACCCAAGCTCCCCAAAGGACCACAAAGGCTGGCCCAGACCTGCTCTTGGCATTGGAATCTGTCCTTCCCTAGCTGGACTTCACACTGAGATTCCAAAGGCCTGCAGGCAGGTTCATGACATAGGTGGAGCTTGAGCTCCAAGCCACAGGATGTTCCTCAGATGCCCTACATGCGCTTGAACTCATGAACTTACCAGCTTTGTTTGGAAATTAGGAAAATCCTACATGAATATGCATTGGCACAATGCTTGAAGGAACAATCTCACAAGCTCCCCCTACTCTCACTGTACTCTGAACCCCTCTGCCCCAGAAAGGTGAGTTGGCCAGTTGTCCTCTTAAAAAGTGTCCATGGATACTTTACCGATCGTCTCCAAGATATTGAGAGTCACTCGTGTCATATCCTGTGTTTGTCCCTGCCCCAGGGTGGCAGACGAATCCCCTCCTGGCCTCCCTCACCTTCCCAGTTGCCCTTACACAACACATATGGGGCTCTGGAACTTGAGGGCCAGGCAAGTGAGGAGGGAGGTGAAGGTCCATCCAGGGGGTTGCCGAGGGCGATTCAGTCAGCCCCCACGCATTATGACTGCCTCTGTTAAGAAAAAAAGGAGGGTAACTGTGGTAGGCGATTCCCTTCTGTGGGAAACAGAGGGCCCAATATGCCGTCCAGACCCATCCCACAGGGAAGTCTGCTGCCTCCCTGGGGCCCAGGTTAGGGACGTTACTAAGAAACTCCCTGGTCTGGTACGGCCCTCCGATTATTACCCACTGCTGGTTAAGCAGGTTGGCAGTGATGAGGTTGAGAGGGAAGTCCTAAAGCGATCAAAAGGGACTTCAGGGCACTGGGGTGATTGGTTTCAGGATCGGGAGCACAGGTAGTGTTTTCCTCAATCCCGTCAGTGGCAGGGAAGAATGCTGAAAGGAACGGGAAAACTCACCTGATTAACAAGTGGCTCAGAGGCTGGTGCCGTTGGTGGGATTTTGGTTTTTTTGATCATGGGAAGGTTTACACAGCACTGGGCCTGCTGGCAACAGATGGAGTTCAGCTGTCTCCAAAGGGGAAAAGGATTCTCACTCATGAGTTGGCAGGACGTTTAACTAGGATTGAAGGGGGAAGGGGATATAACCAGGCTCACTAGAGAGGAGCCCAAGGGTGGCATGGCAACGTTGGGGGTGAAATCGATAGCCCAGCTCAAGTGCATCTACACCAATGCACGCAGCATGGGCAACAAACAGGAGGAGCTGGAAGCCATTGTGCAGCAGGATAGCTATGACTTAGTCCGCCATCACAGAAACATGGTGGGATGACTCTCATGACTGGAGGGCTGCATTAGATGGCTATAAGCTCTTCAGAAGGGACAGGCAAGGAAGGAGAGGCAGTGGGGTGGCTCTGTATGTTAGGGAGTGTTTCGATTGCATAGAGCTCAATGACTGTGATGATAAGGCTGAGTGCTTATGGGTTAAGATGAGGGGGAAGGCCAACAAGGCAGATATCCTGCTCGGAGTATAGACCACCCAACCAAGATGAAGAGGTAGATGAAGCGTTCTGTAAGCGGCTGGCAGAAGTCTCACAATCGCTAGCCCTTGTTCTCATGGGGGACTTCAACTTGCCAGATGTCTGCTGGAAATATAACACGGCAGAGAGGAAACAGTCTCGGAGGTTCCTGGAGTGTGTGGAAGATAACTTCCTGACGCAGCTGGTAAGTGAGGCTACCAGGGGAGGTGCCTCGCTTGACCTGCTGTTTACAAACAGAGGAGGACTCGTGGGAGATGTGGTGGTTGGAGTCCGTCTTGGGCTTAGAGGCCATGATATGATAGAGTTTTCAGTTCTTGGCGAAGAAAGGAGTGGGGGTCAGCAAAACCGCTACCATGGACTTCTGGAGGGCAGAATTTGGCCTGTTCAGGACACTGGTTGGGAAAGCCCCATGGGAGGCAGTCCTGAAGGGCAAAGGGGGTCCAGGAAGGCTGGGCCTTCTTCAAGAAGGAAGTCTTAAGGGCGCAGGAACAGGCTGTCCCCATGTGCCGTAAGACGAACCGGTGGGGAAGACGACTGGCCTGGCTGAACAGGGAGATTTTGCTGGGGCTCAGGAAAACAAGGAGAGTTTACCACCTTTGGAAGAAAGGGCAGGCAACTCAATAAGAGTACAGGGATCTTGTTAGGTCGTGCAGAAGAGGAATTTAGAATGGCAAAAGCCCTGCTAGAACTCAATGTGGCCACTGTTGTAAGAGATAACAAAAAATGGTTTTACAAATACATTAACAACAAAAAGAGAGCCAAGGAGAATCCCCATCCTTTGTTGGATGCAGGGGGGAACATTGCCACCAAGGATGAGGAAAAGGCTGAGGTACTTAATGCCTTCTTTGCCTCTGTCTTTAATAGCCAGACCAGTTATCCCCAGGGTATTCAGCCCCCGAGCTGGAAGACAGGGACGGGGAGCAGAATGGAGCCCCCATAATCCAGGAGGAAGCAGTTAATGACCTGCTACGCCACCTGGACACTCACAAGTCTATGGGGCCTGATGGGATCCACCAAAGGGTACTGAGGGAGCTGGTGGAGGAGCTTGCCAAGCCACTCTCCATCATTTATCAGCACTCCTGGTTAACAGGGGAGGTCCCTGAAGACTGGAGGCTTGCCAATGTGACCCCCATTTACAGGAAGGGCCGGAAGGAGGATTTGGGGAACTACAGGCCTGTCAGCTTGATCTCGGTGCCAGGTAAGATTATGGAGCGGTTCGTCTTGAGTGCGCTCAACAGGCATGTGCAGGTCAACCAGGGGATCAGGCCCAGCCAGCATGGGTTCATGAAAGGCAGGTCCTGCTTGACCAACCTGATCTCCTTTTATGACATGGTGACCTGCCTGGGAGATGATGGAAAGGCTGTGGATGTCATTTACCTGGACTTTAGCAAAGCCTTTGACACCGTCTCCCACAGCATTCTCCTAAGGAAGCTGGCAGCTCATGGCTTGGATGGGCATACTCTTTGATGGGTAAAAAAACTGGCTGGGTGGCCAGGCCAAGAGAGTTGTGGTGAATGCAGTTAAATCCAGTTGGTGACCGATCACAAGTGGTGTTCCCCAGGGCTCTGTTTTGGGGCCAGTCTTGTTTAATATGTTTATCGATGATCTGGATGAGGGGATTGAGTGCGCCCTCAGTAAATTTGCAGATGACACCAAGTTGGGTGGGAGTGTCGATCTGCTCGAGGGTAGGATGGCCCTGCAGAGGGACCTGGACAGGCTGGACCGATGGGCCGAGGCCAACTGTATGAGGTTTAACAAGGCCAAGTGCCGGGTCCTGCACTTGGGTCACAACAACCCCATGCAACGCTACAGGCTTGGGGAAGAGTGGCTGGAAAGCTGCCTGGCTGAAAAGGATCTGGGGGTGTTGGTAGACAGCTGGCTGAACATGAGCCAGCAGTGTGCCCAGGTGGCCAAGAAGGCCAACAGCATCCTGGCTTGTATCAGGAATAGTGTGGCCAGCAGAAACAGGGAAGTGATTGTCCCCCTGTACTCGGCGCTGGTGAGGCCGCACCTGGAATACTGTGTCCAGTTTTGGGCCCCTCAATACAAGAAAGACATTGAGGTGCTGGAGCGTGTCCAGAGAAGGGCAACGAATCTGGTGAAGGGTATAGAGCACGAGTCTTATGAGGAGTGGCTGAGGGAACTGGGATTGTTTATCCTAGAGAAGAGGAGGCTGAGGGGAGACCTTATCACTCTCTACAACTACCTGAAAGGAGGTTGTATTGAGGTGGGTGTTGGTCTCTTCTCCCATGTAGTTAGCGATAGGACGAGAGGAAATGGGCTCAAGCTGCATCAGGGGAGGTTTAGGTTGGATATTAGGAAAAATTTCTTCACGGAAAGGGTAGTCAAGCATTGGAACAGGCTGCCCAGAGAGGTGGTGGAGTCACCATTCCTGGAGGTGTTCAAAAAATGGGTGGACGTGGCACTTTGGGACATGGTTTAGTGGGCATGGTGGTGATGGGTTGATGGTTGGACTGATGATCTTAGAGATCCTTTCCAACCTTAATGATTCAGAGAACAGTTTAATAATTGAAATAAAGTAAAATAGTAATTATAATAATAACAATACAATAATGATAATAATAATAATATACAGAGCAAGTGATGCACAATGCAATTGCTCACCACCTGCTGACTGATGCCCAGCCAGTTCCCAAGCAGCGATCGCTGCTCCCCGGCCAACCCCCCCCCAGTTTATATACTGAGCATGACATCATATGGTATGGAATAGCCCTTTGGTCAGTTTGGATCAACTATTCTGGCTGTGCCCCCTCCCAGTTTCTTGTGCACCTGGCAGAGCATGGGAAGCTGAAAAGTCCTTGACTAGCATAAGCAGTACTTAGCAACAACTAAAACATCGGTGTGTTATCAACATTATTCTCATACTAAATCCAAACCACAGCACTATGCCTGCTACTAGGAAGAAAATTAACTCTATGCCAGCCAAAACCAGGACAGTATCTAATTAGCTATATGAGCCTGAGTCTTCACTCAAAAGTAAACTTTTCCCAATGTTAAAAAAAAAATTAACAAACAAGAGACCCCAATCAAAGTGATATGGGACAAAACTTGGTCAAAACAGCAAACATTTTGGAGCTATGTCCTGGTGAAAGTAACAAAGGCCCAGTCTTTATCAGGGTGGGCGCATCTGCCACAATTTTCCATCCCTGATGAAAGATCTGCAATTTTGATTTTTTAAGAGTACATCCGAGTATCTGCTCAACCTGTGAAAGCTCCACAGCATCACTGTCGCTCCGTACAGACCAAGATTGACTGTCTCATTTTATAGAGCATCCTGCTTTTCCTATCCTCTCACAAAACAGCCAGGAATGCAGATATTCCCAGTACAATCACACCTAGTCTCAATATCTCAGGGCTTGTCTACACTAGGTCATTCAGTCTTAATTAAATAAGGTATAATGTAAAATGGATTAGTCAAACCGCACCAACAGCTTCTTGCACATCCTCGTTTGATGTCAAAGAGGTGTCTCTTCTCTTTCAGTTCATTCTCTAAAATGTAAATTAAAGGGGTCTTACTTCAACTTATCTTAATTCTGAGTGTTGAAACAGGGTCCTGATGCAGTTTAATTAATTCCCTTTAAAAGTGAATTTGAGTTAATTCTCCTATGTGTCTCAAAGTAGACAAGTGCCCAGACATCACTACATGGCTTAATGTTTAGCATAAGATTAAATTCTTTCAAGGTGAGCTACTAAACCCTACCTGAAGATTTCATTTTCCTTATTGCTGGATGTTGGAGGAAATGTTTTAATTCAGAGAGCAATTATGGGCAGTACTGTCATGCTCATGGTTTGATCAATGATTGACGATCATTGATGATGAAGTGGAAAGGTCACAGCTCTTGGAGTCAAGTGGTAGGATGATATTCCCACCTGCCCCATAAGTTTACAGCTCTAAGAAACATTGAAAAAAGCTTTAAAGTGTGATCATAAAAGCAAAAAACAAGACCTCAAATGTATTAGGATTTTTCTAAATCACACATTTTTTCATACTCGTGGTTGGCAATATAACATACAATAGCATCTGCAAAACACTAATTGAATAGACCAAATGCTTAGGAAGGGAGCCAGAAAAATGTTCATAGCAAAATTTACCAGCCCTTAAATTTAATTACAAATCCAGAACTAAAACTGTGTTCAATGAAAATTTCACTGTGGTGGGTATAGTAGAGATGGGCCTGAGCCAAAAGGTAGCAAAAAAGCAAATCCAGACCACAGAGATGTGTCTCAGGTTGGGAGCCTGGACATTCCTCTGAACTTCACAACTGTGCAACAAGACTGAAAAACCTGAACCTGAGCACCATCCAGTTTGGAGAACTCAAAATGTGTCAGTCCTGAAGCTCCTCAGCTGAATAAACCTAACTTGCTTTCGCATGAAGTGGGGGCACCCTATGAGAAAGTCAGATGAGACTCATCAGCTCTGGTTGCATTTCACATAATTTCTCTGCTTTCCAGAAGAATCAGTTAAATACCAAAAACTATTCTCTCACCCAAATTCATGATACATCACATCCATTCATCACATGGCTTGACATGGGTCCATACCATAATATATTGACTCACCTGTAACTTTGACGGGAAAAGTTTTTTGTATGCCCAGTGGAGGCGAAAAGCCATCTGCTCCATTGGAGTCCCAGCTTTGCCTGGGTTTGGTCACCAAGGGTGGCCAAAGAGCATTTTCAGAGCTGAGGGACCCACTGCAAGCCCAGGTGCACTGCCTGCACCCCCCTCCCTCCCACAGGTGCCACCACCAGCTCTAATGGGGATTGCCAGGGCCACTGCAAACTTGAAATTCGGCAGCACCACATGCACAGAGTAGGTGGATAAGTGAGATCTGGCACGTACCAACAAATCCACACTGACAAACATTTTTGAACCAGTCCTTGTCAACCAAAATCTGACTTTTCCTGGCTCTTTCTTTTTCCATCTCTCCAATACCTGCCCACCTCCCACCCAGCTGCCAAATCCACAGTGCCTTCAGTGACTTTAAGGAGACTGTCTTTTTTTTTTTTTTCTCTCCTTCTACCAGATCTCATGGGGGTTTGGCTGCCCAGTACCTCTCTTCAGGGAAATTAAAACAAGAAAATGAAAAATCAGAGGCAGGCCCCTCCACCCATGGCAGCCTGTGAGCCTCAGCTGTAGATAACACCAGGCACTGGGTCACGTGCAGAAAGTGTCTAGCAGAATAGACGTCTTGTAGCTCCGCAAGCATTGGAACAGGCTGCCCAGAGAGGTGGTGGACTCACCATCCCTGGAAGCGTTCAAAGAACGGGTAGACATGGCACTTGGGGACATGGTTTAGTCTAGTCTACCCTTAATTTGTTTAGTGTGGACTTGGTAATGTTAGGTTAATGGTTGGACTGGATGATCTTAAAGGTCTTTTCCAACCTAAACGATTCTATGATTCTATAATGCTGATAACACACTGATGTTTTAGTTGTTGCTGAGCAGTGCTTACACTAGTCAAGGACTTTTCAGCTACCCATGCTCTGCCAGGTGCACAAGAAGCTGGGAGGGGGCACAGCCAGGACAGCTGACCCAAACTGACCAAAGGGCTATTCCATACCATATGATGTCATGCTCAGTATATAAACTGGGGGGAGTTGGCCACGAGTCTGCGATGGCTGCTCGGGAACTGTCTGGGTATCGGTCAGCGGGTGATGAGCAATTGCATTGTGCATCACTTGTTTTGTATATTCTTTTATCATTATTATTATTACTTTCTCTTCCTCTGCTGTCCTATTAAACTGCCTTTATCTCAACCCACAGGTTTTCCTTTTTTTTTCCCCAATTCTCTCCCCCATCCCAGTGGGGGGGAGGGTGAGCGAGCGGCTGTGTGGTGCTTAGTTGCCGACTGGGGTTAAACCATGACAACTGTCTACATTTATTAAGTGAAATTGCTGCCTGTTTTCTGCAGCATTAAAAGTGAGCTGGAGTACAATATATTTATTGATCACTACTAAACATACCCTGGACCTTCCTCCAGCTTCCCCTCTCCTGTTTATTTAAGCAGAACCCAGAGCACACACCTGCATCCCCAGGATGGGCTGTCCCCTTTCCATGGAGCAGGGGACTCAAAACTGCTGCCCAAACCTTTGTGGTTCACCTCCCGGCAGCAGTGGACTTCCACAGACAGGGACTGGGGAGATGGAGTCATGAGGCAGGAGAGGGAGAGATTAGCTGGCGATGGGGCTGCTGGGCAGGCAGGACACATCTACTGCAACTGTCAAGGAGGAGGCAATGGGTATTAGACCCCTGGGATTAAAAGGAGAAACACAAATGAGGTGGAACAGCAGAGAGGCTGATGCAGGTACCTCCACAGCTTTCCCTGGGCTGGGTATCAGGAGGAAGAGCAGGGCTGGACTGCGCCAGCAGCAGAAACAGATGCCAGAAAGGACACCCAGCATTGCACAGGGTGGAGGGGACAGAGCAGAGAAGCCCAGGTCCAGGCACAGCTCGTAAGCCCTGGTTAGCCCGGCAGTGACTCCCTCTGTGTTACTGCTCCCTGACACCCTGGGGATCCTCAGCAGAGGAAGGAGCCCCTGGATTTATCCCCCTTTTCCAATTAGCCTCATTCCCCCTCCTCCTCTCCCTCTGCCCTGCTGGAATCAGTCCTTGTCCTAGCATTTTAAAGGGCAATGTGCACATTTTATGGCCATCCCCTATAAAACCATTCTACATGATAACATATCCAGCCCTTTATTAGGGACGTTTGGCAAGTTTATTGGCCAAACATTTTTCTGTGCTGACAGATGAGGTCTTGCCATCACTTCTGTGAGCGTGCAGGGCCCTCTCCCATCCCCTCCTCCCCTCTCCTGAGCAGTCCAACCTCATGGTGTGGGCAGCCTATGGCCATCCTCCATGCACTGCCAGCCCCATCCCTGGGCAGCTGAAGTCATCCGGTGTCCTATATCTCACCTGCAGCCAGGTGAGGGGCAGCAGCAGGGCCATCCCCCCACCAGAGAACCAGCAGCATTTAATTACCCCCTGCTGCAGCCACATCCACCAAAGACCCATTAACTCTTTAGAGACAGGGAAATGCTCTTGGTTCTGTGCACGGGCATCCTGGGGGGCAGATTTTCACCTCTGTCCCCATCGCAACAGGATGGCTGCACACAACTCCTCATTTCTCTACAGCAAGGCTGTGCATTGGGGAGCTGGAAGGTTTTTAGGTATCTTGGGGGTGTAATTGCTCTCATTAGATACTAAGGAACCAATTGGCCTTTGCCATTTTGGGCATTGTGATGCTTTGCCCCACTCAACCCCGATCCCAAGATCACCACAAACATGAGACCCCATTCCTGCAGCACTCCATGAAGAGATGAAGTGGGCTGGGACACAAGTGCTCAGCAGATGTTTACGCAGTGCAGAGGGGCTCCGCTTTCCAAGAAAGCCACAACCACGCTGCAGAAGTGGATTTGTCTCAGACCTTGGATGCTGGCATCACCAAGGCTGTCTCTGTGCCCAGCTCCTCCTCTGCCCGCCCATAAGGATCCCCATGAAGCCAGGAGGATGTGATGTAAAGCCATCTGCACGTTTTATCGTCTTGCGTTCACAGCCATCCACATGTGTAACGGCAAGTGGCAGGGCCAGCAGAGCTTTAATGAGGGGTCAAGGATTAACAATGGTGACCGAAATGTAGCTAAGTGCTTACCTGGCACCTCCTCGCGACACTTCAGGGGCGCTGGTGGCTGCTGAGGGATCTGCTCCCTGCACACCATTATAGCCAGGATGGACGAGGTCCCTGGGAAAAGGCCGTGGCAGGTGCCTGAGGTCAGGAAGGGGAGGGTGACCCCAGGCTGAGAAGCAAACCTCTGGCTCAGGTCCCACTCCGTTGAGGCAGCGGTTCGGCAGCCAGCCTCCCAGGTCACGGCAGACGGTCTGCATCACCTTTCGGGTGTTTCGACTGCGAGTTGTACAGTAAAACGGAGGTGAATATAAGGCTGCATTGTGATTCCCACCCTGCAGGGAGCTTTCCGCCCAGCTATCGGTTTTGCTTGCTGATCTTGACCTGTTGTCGCTCGTTTAACTCTCAGCTGTGCCACCGGCAGCGGTGGTGGGCTCCCCGCACTTGCCAGCCCCCTGCCTAGTGTTGGTTCATGTCACATTCCTAGGCTGTGTTATTCTTAAGTACTGTAGATTTCTCACTATTATTCTCCCACTTGATACAGTGAGCCGTGTCATTTTGAAAGGAAATACATAACAGTATATTAAAGAAATCATGGATCTCCTCATTCATGTTTAAAACAAATTTATTACAGTGTAAGAAACCCTGAATAGCATGAATTTATTATAATGATTTAAGGCTCCTGGCATTTGAGTTAAAAATGTCTCTCAATAAATAACTTTCCCTTGAAAACACAGCAAATTAATATAGCTTACCTTTTCCAAAGTTATATAAATCCAAGAGGCTTAAATCAACAGTATGCTGGATAAGATTACTGTTGCTCAGCCAGAGCCTGGTATCGCAGCTCAGAAGGATGGAAAAAGTAGTAAAAAATGGATGGATTTTTTTTTGGTCACCTTTGTCTCCCTTCCACCACCCTAAGCTATGTCTGTTCTGTGAAAGTCAGACTAATGGACTAATGTGAAATGGATGAAAGCAGCTGTGGCCTTTGCACACAAGTATCATTAAAACAGAGTGGCTACTCCGTCATCAGACTCAACAAAAGCAGCTCTGCTATTTCCCCGAAGTGCCTCTAACACATGCGGCCCCATTGCTTTCAGTAGTGGCATTTTAATTTGACTGCAAACCCAGGAACTGAGATGTCTCCAGCTTGGCTGCCTCCAAATCTGCAATGGTCTCTGAAGTCCAGAGCAAACCCAGGGCTCTCTCCTCTGCAGCACTGGGGAGCGTGCAAGACAGCCATGGTCTCAGTCAAGGTTTTAACCCTCACTGTGTAATTATTCAGATGGGCTGTTGCATTAAGAGGTTAAAGTAATTTGACAGATGCCCAATTCGTCGTTATAAGTCCGGTCACGTTCAGTGTACTGAACTATCATGATTACGGATGCACAAATAATGCGAGGCACCTTCCGTCTAGTCGTGCTGCATGAACTACCACAGCCACACTTAAAGCGTCTGGTCGCGTTCAATGAGAACTATCATGGCTAGATTAATGAATAGTGTAGTTTATTAAAGCAACAGATACACAGGTTCTTTTGGATTACTGGTGATAAATTCACTGTCTGCAAAGCACGTGCAAATACCAAAAGTTTGAGTAACACAGCCTGGCTACAGATGCATTAAAAGATATAAAGCGACTCTATATAGAGGTTTCTAAGTTTCCCGGGGAGGCACTTGGTATAACCAAGTGTTCGAATCTTACCTAAAGGTGTCCCGATGAGGGGTAAGAGACGCTCAGCCCATCGACTGATCCCAGAAGTCAGAGTGGTACACGATGGTATCTTCCCTAACATTCTCTCTCTCTTAAGTTATTTTATAGTATTTTTTACCTTTCAGGTGGAGCTTGAGTGACTCTAGTCATACATACATTTGTTATGATTGGTATAAAGTTTTTTCACTTTGTTTTTAAAGGTATAGACTAGGAAAATTCAAACCGCAAGCTCAGTGAGGAGTGGTTGCACCTTAGAGGCGGATAGCTTTTGGGATGGAGGTGTGTTTTGGTATTATAATGATATTATAATGAGCAAAGTTCACCAAAAGGACAGCATTTTGTCAAAATCATGACAGACTGTTGGCCCGGGGTAACAAATATGCAGCTTATCAGTTCCGTGGTACCTTTGAGTTCCCATATCATGACAGAGCTTGGCCATGGTGTCTCCACACCGCTCCACCCTCCGGGCAGTTCCTCTTAGAGCCAGTACACCAAGTTCCCCTGGTGTTGCTGACATCTAAGGTTGCAGGCCTAGGGAACTTTCCGTGGAATGGAGTCCTTGCATGCCAGCTGCACTCCACCTGGAGGCTTCTTCAGTGCTGTACCTTTCCTAAAAATGTGAACATAAGTTTAATTTCTAAGTCACCTCCAGCAATTATTCCACACGGGCCACCTTCCCTCTTCTCAGGGGTCTCCAACTCAGAAAAACCAGAATGCAATGGCTGCTCATGTTTGGTGGGATATGTGTAAAACTACATATTTAGTGGGTTTGTGCAAAACTATAGGGGAACTATATGAACGAAAAACTATATGCACGAACACTCACCCACACCCAGGTGCAGGAATCGCCATGGGTGAGGCAGCAAGTCAGGCCATGTCAAGGGGAGAGCCCACCTGTCCCCCAGGGCTGGATCCCGCTGCGTAGGGGCAGTAGGAAGGGAAGTGAAACCCCATGCGTGGCTGTAGCCATCAGTGGGACCAGCAGGGTTTTGGCTGACACAGAACTTGGCCCAAGAGCCATCTGTGGAGCTCAGCAGCTCTCAGGGACAACAGCCTGTGCACATCAGTGTCTACTGGAAAGCAGTGGTTTTGCTCAGCTGCATGCACAGCTGGGTGCCACCAGCACCTACCTTGCACAGAAAAAGGCTCACACTTGCTCCCTCTGCATGGACCTTCCCACTTGACAGGTCACCATGTGGGCAGCAAGAAGGGCTCAACATCACTGGTTGAACAACCTGGGAGCCCTTCACAATCAGCCCTGCTCTCAGCAAGGTCTTCAATGGCTTTTTATTTTATGAAGGTTTAATTTTTTTCCTTTACTGTCAGTGTGTCTTTTTTTTTCCACAACGTGGCTGATGACTATTTTTTTAAACAAAGTACACTTCCAGTGACATTCTGACAGTGTCAATACAGCCAGAGTACACCCACCTGAGCTTCTCAACATGGGAAGTTAGGGCTGTTAAGAGTCAGACTGACAGCCTTGGTTAATTCAAGTCCTCTGTACAGCAGATGACAAGAAGTTATTATATACAGACAAGGCTTTCAGGTCACCCAGTCCATCTCCCACTCCACCTTTTAATTGTCTTTCTCACCTGAGCTATAAATATCTGAGTCTTCTCATCATCATCCCCAGGGTACTCAGGCCCCTGAGCTAGAAGATAGGGATGGGGACCAGAATGGAGCCCTCATAGTCCAGGAGGAAGCAGTTAAGGACCTGCTATGCCGCCTGGACACTCACAAGTCTATGGGGCCAGATGGGATCCACCCGAGAGTACTGAGGGAGCTGGCAGAGGAGCTTGCCAAGCCACTTTCCATCATCTATCAGCAGTCCTGGTTAACAGGGGAGGTCCCTGATGACTGGAGGCTTGCCAATGTGACGCCCATCTACAAGAAGGGCTGGAAGGAGGACCCGGGGAACTACAGGCCTGTCAGCCTGACCTCGGTGCTGGGAAAGATTATGGAGCAGTTCATATTGTGTGAACTCAACAGGCAAGTGCAGGTCAACCAGGGGATCAGGCCCAGCCAGCATGGGTTCATGAAAGGCAGGTCCTGCTTGACCAACCTGATCTCCTTTTATGACCTGGTGACCCGCCTGGTAGATGATGGAAAGGCTGTGGATGTCATCTACCTGGACTTCAGCAAAGCTTTTGACACAGTCTCCCATAATGTTCTCCTAAGGAAGCTGGCAGCTCATGGCTTGGACGGGTGTAGTCTTCGCTGGGTAAAAAACTGGTTGGGTGGCCGAGCCCAGAGAGTTGTGGTAAATGGAGTTAAATCCAGTTGGCAGCCGGTCACGAGCGGTGTTCCCCAGGGCTCTGTTTTGGGGCCAGCCTTGTTTAATGTCTTTATCGATGATCTGGATGAGGGGATTGAGTGCACCCTCAGTAAGTTTGCAGATGACACCAAACTGGGTGGGAGTGTCGATCTGCTTGAGGGTAGGATGGCCCTGCAGAGGGACCTGGACAGGCTGGATCAATGGGCCGAGGCCAACTGTATGAGGTTTAAGAAGGCCAAGTGCCGGGTCCTGCACTTGGGTCACAACAACCCCATGCAACACTACAGGCTTGGGGAAGAGTGGCTGGAAAGCTGCCTGGCCGAAAAGGACCTGGGGGTGCTGGTCGACAGCCGGCTGAACATGAGCCAGCAGTGTGCCCAGGTGGCCAAGAAGGCCAACAGCATCCTGGCTTGTATCAGGACTAGTGTGGCCAGCAGGAGCAGGGAGGTGATTGTGCCCCTGTACTTGGCGCTGGTGAGGCCGCACCTGGAATACTGTGTCCAGTTTTGGGCCCCTCAGTACAAGAAAGACATTGAGGTGCTGGAGTGTGTTCAGAGAAGGGCAACGAAGCTGGTGAAGGGTCTGGAGCACGAGTCTTATGAGGAGCGGCTGAGGGAACTGGGGTTGTTTAGTCTGGAGAAGAGGAGGCTGAGGGGAGACCTTATTGCTCTGTACAACTACCTGAAAGGAGGTTGTAGTGAGGTGGGTGTTGGTCTCTTCTCCCATGTAGTTAGCGATAGGACAAGAGGAAATGGGCTCAAGCTGCGCCAGGGGAGGTTTAGGTTGGATATTAGGGAAAATTTCTTCACAGAAAGTGTAGTCAAGCATTGGAACAGGCTGCCCAGAGAGGTGGTGGAGTCACCATTCCTGGAGGTGTTCAAAAAACGGGTAGATGTGGCACTTCGGGACATGGTTTAGTGTAGTCTACCCTTGATTGGTTTAGTGTGGACTTGGTAGTGTAGGTTAATGGTTGGACTGGATGATCTTAAAGGTCTTTTCCAACCTAAACAATTCTATGATTCTATGATTCTATGATCTTGTTTCCTCATAATGTCAATTCTAGCAGTCCCTGATCATTTTTACTACTCCTCACTGAAATCCCTCCAGTCTGCCAGTAAACTCTCTGGTAATGATATCCCTGTGCTGAAGGCACCAGTGCAAATAGAGGGGCACCAGACCCACTGACAAGGAGCCATATCCTCTGCAATTTGGAGATGTCATCGCCTCCTCACCTACAGCTCAGAAGTCGTCTTGTCTGTTTTTGTTGCCTCATGCTTTGTTCACTCTTCCCCTTCTGAGGGTTTCTGCTGTCTGGGTCTCCTGCATCCCGTCAAGCATGTGTCTTTCAGATTGTTTTCAAGGTGGCTGAGTTCACAGATGCTGCACTCCCAGGTTCATGCTCCATCCCAAATTGAATCCTGCAGTCTTCTTTTTCTGCTTGGTATTTCTACTTGACATTATTTGTTCCTCCTCAACTCTTCTAAATTTAGCAGGGTGTCCTGGTTTCACTCACAGACTTTATGCTTCCAAGAAATAGAGCCATGATCTGATGTGCAATGAGACCAGGTAGCCAGCCCAACACCTCTAAGCAAGGCTCCTGAAAGTGTCAAAAGGGAAATACCGTGCAGAATGAGGCCACACTGTTACCATTCACAGCAACAGCACCTGGAACTGGGCATTCTGCTCTAGGATAAACCCTTCAAGATGCATAAATGCTAGAGAAAGTTCAAAAACTCAAAAAATCATCCAGGGGCTGGAAAACAGACATTAGGACACAAGGCGTAAAGGACCCCATCTCATCAAAGAGAAGGCCGAACAGGGAGTTTATCACTGTTTGGGGTACTCACTGTCTGACAACAGGGGAACTTTGCAATCTTGCTTCCAAAGGCACAACTAAGTGCAGCAGCTGGAAATTAGACAAACTCAACCTCAAAATAAGGCAGTTTTGTAGCAGCAAGGATAATGAAACACTGGAAGATTTTGACAAGGTGCTTTTAAAATTTCAATGCAACTTCCTTGCAGGCAACTCTAACTTGAAAAAGAACCAGCTTTTGTGTCTGTGAATTCATCTTGTCCTTTCCTTCCTTACCAAGTCTAGCAGAGGAGAGGAGTTCCCACATTGTCCTTAATGCTCACAACACGCAACACTTTTTTTTGCTTTAATCATATCCACACTTCAAGGTTTTAAGGTAGTTGCCAGTAAGCAACCAGGAAAGATAACTTTTTCCAATTTTTCACTTTCCTCCTGTCTGCAGACAGGAGACCAGAAAGAATGAACTTACACTCTGGTTACTGAATGCTATGAGTGAATAAAGTGCTTTTTTCACATACTCAGAATGACTCCTGAATTAAGGAAACTAGGAATTTATGGGTCTCACTGCAGCCTGTGGATTGGTTTGTCTGCTGGGACCATCTAGGCATCTCTAACCTCACATATGTCAGGGCCTCACCTGTCAGTGACATCTGAGTTTCTCCAGTTTAGTTCCCCAATGCCTGAAAGGACCCCTTCAAGCCTCAAAATATATGAGGTCTGAGAGTCTTGGCTTCTGTTAGATGGGAATGACTGGCCAATATGTTTCTGCTCTAACAGCTTACAGTTCACAAACAAATTGTTGGTGGATATGTCCAGCGCCTTCTGCTGCAGGCGCAGCAGTCACAGCCCCTCAGAGATGTGGTAGTAAACACACTTCACCATCAGAACCCAAACATGCTGCGGAGGGAGGCAAAGTGGCTTCCCCAGAGCTGGGAATCAAATCCAGTTCCCCCACATCCCCATCCTCTTGCTGCAGTTGGGATGCAGTAGCGTCCCCTGTGAACAGCTGTGGGAGTCATCAAGTACCAACACTGACCAGACCAAATTGGGTTTATTGATCTTTTTTAGCTGACTTTGCTTCCAAAAACCCTCCCCAAGTATCACGATGAAAGCTCTGCTACAGCCATGCCCAAGAGGATCAAGGTAGCTTGTTCTCTCACAGCTACATGGAGCCACAATATAGTAAAACATTTGTTGTCATTGTGAGCAGACAAGCCTTCAAGAGACACAAGGAGCAGCTATGGATCGGGAGAATCATTTTCCAGAGGAGAGCCACCCAGTCAGAGCAGACTTTTCTGCTTCTGCTGGTTTAAATCACCTCATTCAATATTCTGTGTTGTCTTATGTAGCATGCAGTGATGTAAATTTATAAATCATACACTAATTAGCACACAATTTCATAAATTTAGTAACAGTGTGTGGTGGTTTGACCCTGGCTGGATGCCAAGTGCCCACCAAAGCCGCTCTATCACTCCCCTTCTCAACTGGACAGGGGACAGAAAATATAACAAAAAAGCTTGTGGGTTGAGATAAGGACAGGGAGAGATCACTCACCAGTTACCATCACGGGCAAAACAGACTCGACTTGGGGAAAATCAGTTTAATTTATTACCAATCAAAACTGAGTAGGAGAGAGGAGTGAGAACATGTGTAGGGTCATGAGAAATAAAACCAAATCTTAAAACACCTTCCCCCCACCCCTCCCTTCTTCCCGGGCTCAACTTCACTCCTGATTTTCTCTACCTCCTCCCCCTGAGCAGCGCAGGGGGATGGGGTATGGGGGTTGCAGTCACTTCATCACATGTCATCTCTGCCGCTCCTTCCTCCTCAAGGGGAGGACTCCTCACACTCTTCCCCTGCTCCAGCATGGGGTCCCTCCCACGGGAGACAGTCCTCCACGAACTCCTCTGTCCTGGATTTGGCTGGGATAGAGTTAATTTTCTTCCTAGTAGCAGGCATAGTGCTGCGTTTTGGATTTAGTAGGAGAAGAATGTTGATAACACGCTGATGTTTTTAGTTGTTGCTGAGTACTGCTTATGCTAGGCAAGGACTTTTCAGCTTCCCATGCTCTGCCAGGTACACAAGAAACTGGGAGGGGGCACAGCCAGAATAGTTGATCCAAACTGACCAAAGGGCTATTCCATACCATGTGATGTCATGCTCAGTGTATAAACTGGGGGGGAGTTGGCTGGGGAGCAGCGATCGCTGCTCGGGAGCTGTCTGGGTATCGGTTGTCGGGTGGTGAGCAATTGCATTGTGCATCACTTGCTTTGTATATTATTATTACTACTATTATTATATTGTTATTGTTATTATTTTACTTTATTTTATTTGAATTATTAAACTGTTCTTCTCTCAACCCAGGAGTGTTTCTCGCTCTTACTCCTCCGATTCTCTCCCCCATCCCATCAGGGTAGGGGGAGTGAGCGAGCGGCTGCGTGGTGCTTAGTTGCTGGCTGGGGCTAAACCACGACATCCTCCAATGTGGGTCCTTCCCATGGGCTACAGTTCTTCACGAACTGCTCCAGCGTGGGTCCCTTCCATGGGGTGCAGTCCTTCAGAAGCAGACTGCTCCAGCATGGGTCCCCCGCGGGGTCACAAGTCCTGCCAGCAAACCTGCTCCAGCATGGGCTCCTCTCTCCACGGGGTCACAGGTCCTGCCAGGAGCCTGTTCCAGCACAGGCTTCCCACGGGGTCACAGCCTCCTTCGGGCACATCCACCTGCTCCAGCGTGGGATCCTTTACAAGCTTCAGGTGGATATCTGCTCCACCGTTAACTTCCATGGGCTTCAGGGGGACAGCCTGCCTCACCATGGTCTTCACCATGGGCTGCAGGGGAATCTCTGCTCCTGCGCCTGGAGCAGCTCCTCCCCCTCCTTCTTCAGTGACCTTGGTGTCTGCAGAGTCCTTCCTCTCACATATTCTCACTCCTCACTCCAGCTGCAGTTTTTGTCCCTGTGTTTTGTTTTTTCATTTTCTTCCCCTTTAAAAATATTTTATCACAGAGGTGCTACCACCATCGCCGATTGGCTCGGCCTTGGCCAGCAGCAGGTCCATCTTGGAGCCGGCTGGCATTGGCTCTATCGGACATCGTGGAAACTTCTAGTAGCTTCTCACAGAAGCTACCCCTGTAGCCCCCCGCCGCTACCAAAACCTTGCCATGCAAACCCAATACAAGTGAAAAAGGAGATTTCTAACTAACCAGGCTGTGTTCTCTCCCCTCAGATGGTACAAATTCAAACACTGCCTGGAGGTCATATTTCAGAAAAATCTCTGCTGCAACTTTTAGAGTTTAACCCCAGGCTCATGCGTGCTTTCAAGGGATCTCTTTTAGATATCCGAGGCTCAATCTCTCTCAAGCATAGCTAAGCCCTTTCCTCTCCTTCCTTAACACCAAATGTCCACAGCTCATTGGATCACTGAAAATTTTGGTTTGCTTGTTTCTCCCTTATTCAGATTCTTTCTATATCCAGTCTCACATTCTTCTGTCATCTAAGTCCGTGCCACCATCCCTTGCTAGCAATTAAATTCAATCCATGCCTGGGTTATACCTGGGTTCCACCCTCTTACCCTCCTTGTGCTCTGGCCTCTCTGTCTAGCTACTGTAAAGGGGAGCAGCTAAAGTTAGGTCATTTCCTTCTTTCCCTGATTTGCCAGGTATTCTCTGGACAGTAGCTCCCCAAATGCAGGAACATGATTTGGAAAAGGAGTGGGGAGTCATAAGCCTTTTCTGGGAACTGGTGCTTAAAGACATTTCTCACTCATGATATAAGCACAAAATTAGCCTTCATCAACTTATATTTTAACAACTCATCTCTACCTTCTGGCTCAGCTCCACTCAACCTATAGCTTCTGTCATCCTTTGGTACAGTTCTCTGCCTTGCATCCTTGTCCTTTCTTGCCTTTACCCCCATCCTTTCTTCCTTACTCTTTAATTCCACCTTTTTGTCCCAAAGCATGATGCTGGCTCTCCCCTTCTGTTCTCTTTTGTATTCTGAGATCTCCCCGCCACATCATGCTCCAAAAGAGGTCTTCCTCCTTCTCACAGCAAAAACCATGTCCTGGAGAGGAAGAGAAGGCTCAAAACGAGTTCCTTGTCTATCTTTTCAAACTGGAGATTCAGAATATATATGACATGAAGATGTGGAAAGTGGAACATATTGTCAATAGCAGAAATGACATCTGAGCTGGACAAAACAAACCAGAAGATAAGTCAAATAACAAAAGACTGGAAAATTAAATGAAACCCCCAGATAATTTATTAGATCAAGACCTCACATACATATAAATATATGCTAAAGATGGTGTCGATGTTTAGCCCCAGCCAGCAACTAAGCACCACGCAGCCGCTCGCTCACTCCCCCTACCCCGATGGGATGGGGGAGAGAATCGGAGGAGTAAGAGTGAGAAACACTCCTGGGTTGAGAGAAGAACAGTTTAATAATTCAAATAAAGTAAAATAGTAATAATAATAACAACAATATAATAATGATAATAATAATAATAATATACAAAGCAAGTGATGCACAATGCAATTGCTCACCACCCGCCAACCGATACCCAGACAGTTCCCGAGCAGCGATCGCTGCTTCCCGGCCAACCCCCCCCAGTTTATATACTGAGCATGACGTCATATGGTATGGAATAGCCCTTTGGTCAGTTTGGATCAACTATTCTGGCTGTGCCCCCTCCCAGTTTCTTGTGCACCTGGCAGAGCATGGGAAGCTGAAAAGTCCTTGACTAGCATAAGCAGTACTTAGCAACAACTAAACCATCAGTGTGTTATCAGCATTCTTCTCATCCTAAATCCAAAACACAGCACTATGCCTGCTACTAGGAAGAAAATTAACTCTATCCCAGCTGAAACCAGGACAGATGGGATTCAACAGTGAGACTGGAGAGGCTAGAAGTGGAAAGGTTCTGATTGCTGCAGGTCCACAGTGTCCAAGGTGCACAAAAGCAATGACTACACAAACACTCAGTAAGTGTGTGCATACAAGACACTTGGGAAGAACACGAAGTGAAGGCATGGGTAGGAGCCTTAGCAGAAGTCACGTTACTCCACAAAGCCTCATGTAAAACACAGCCCAATGTGTAGCTGAAGCATATTAACTGGGAACACTCTGGACAAACAGTCTATGGCTGGACCAACTCCCCAGCGGCAGCTTCCTAATATAGTGATTGCTTTTCCTAGTTTAATTTTTGCATTTCCTCTACTGTTTTAGCAGGTAGAAAACAATTCCCCTCCCAGTCCCAGCTACTGATTTTGTCCTTTCCTATTTGATAATCATTGATTTTTTTTTCCTAAGGCTATAAATGTTTTAATAACTTCAACTTTGTAGTGCCTCATGGCAAAATATCTTTGCTTGCACTGACTGCTAAACACTATTCCTAATGTACTGCTGATAACCAGAGCAAGAGCCAGCATTATAAAAAATTGTTTTTTACAGGGTCTACCAAATTAATAGCTTTTGTTTCTTCATCCACATCTCACAGACAGTTAAAACAGGCAGGTCTTCACCCATCAGACTTTTCAACCACCTTAATTCTAGAATTCTTGGCTTTTTAAAGGTATGACTCCCGTGTAGCTCTGACTGATGGACAGCACCTTGAGCGTAGAGCCCACAACCCTGACAATGTCCTTTTAAAAAGAGCTACTACCAAAATATAGATTCAAGTCAAAAGTCACTGTCAGAATTAGAACTGTTAATGAACAAAATGGATCATAAGGAATCCTAAAGCAGTTAAATATTGGCACCCACAAAGAACCAAAGAACAGAATGCTTCCACACAGTGTTCTCGACTGGGAACACAAAGGCACCTTTCAAGAGATATACATGTATTTTTTGCTGTTTCAAAAGGTCAGTTAGCACTTATTAGAAAAGGCAATTAAAGTTTCAGTCAAACTGGAAAAGAGAAGAGAAGCAATTGGACTGAAATCAGAGAACTGTTTCTTTACAAATGCCAAACCTTTAAAAAAAAAAAAACCCAAACCAACAAAACTAAAAAACACCAAAAACCAACCCAAACCCCTAAGATCTATGTGATGGTCTTTTCTTCATGGTTTTCCACAGTTTTCCTGCTGCTCCTTGTACATTTTTCTCTTCTTTCCCCTCCCTTTCCCTGCCCCCTTAAAGAAGCAGACTACTCAGCCAGCAGAATGAGAAAACCTATTTCCCCACCTGCTAAACTTGGGTCAGGGCACCGAATACATCTTTGGGGCTTTAAGCAGAAACCTGTGCCTTTGCAGGCTCATGGAGCAGAACAAGAGGGACATTCAACAGCAGACAGACATATTGGAAAGAACTATAATACTTCATTGACAGATGGACAGACCAAGCAGGGCCTTTCCACAGTAGTCATTTTCTGGTCCAGTAATGCTGCTTCCCTCCTTTAAACTTTTCCAAGCAGCTTTTAAAATTCAGTTGGGATGCAAGAAAAGGATATCACCTAATTTTTTATTAAGACTGGGCCTGAATGAAACAGCTCAGAGTAACTTGAGGATCATCTTCCCCTTCATTCTCCTTTTGTTTCATTGCTATAAGAGCACGGTGCTGCCAGGGGTGCATGCTAGATATCCTACATTGATCAGAGATGCACCATGGGCCTCATTGCTGAGTTGTGCTAGCTCTTCGTAGAGCACCAAACATTACACAGGAGCGAGCATGTGGGAGGCAGACAGCAGCAATATGCCAAGGATTGGTACAGCAACTCGCTGCCATTAAGATAAACGGGGTTGACTAAAGAGACTGTCAGAAAAGCTGTACTGGCCCATGAAGTGGTGTTTGGGAGCAAATAGCCTAGAACTTGCCCATACTGGCTCAATTCTACCTTTCCCTCGCTGCAATTTTACTGTGCAAAATGAGTATTTTAGCCTCATATTTCTAGGAACACATGCCAGTGGCTACTGTTACAATAAAATATGAACACTGCATTGTGGAGTAAATTACCATTAATCCTGTAATCTGCAGTCATTTTTACCAATTTGGCACATTTCTTTAAATAACCAAGTACATGCAGTAGACGGAAGTGCATTTAAATAAACTAAAGTAGATACAGCATGAATAATTAAAGCCAGCGCAGGGAAATATGCATTGTGAGCCACTAGTGGAAATAATTACTGATTTGTCTTATTTACAATGGAGCCTGGATACAGGATCAAAATAGTGCAAGTTAGTGAAAATGTCTTAAGACTGTTCTTATACTACCACTACTATATATTTCATCTTGAAAAGTACATCAAATAGGTTTTGGACCACTACAATGTCTGACTGTGTTCTCCTATTTCAGGGTTAGGTTACCCAGCACATAAACTCTGTCAAATAGCACTGATTTAAAGAGGAATATGTTTCAAATGGATGCCTAGTACATCAACCTGCAATATCGTCTATTAATGTTATTAGACACTGTATAGTTGAGCTTACGATATACCCCCGAAAACCCCAGCATGTTAAATATCAGAATGTTGAAGGAAAAAGTAGATCATAAAATCATTGAAAAAAGTACTGAAGTGCTTGTACCTTTATAATATGCCAGGTTTTAAGCAGACTTGTTTAATTAGAAAGTAATCTACTTTGAACATGGTGGTTCTTGAAAGTTAGGCAGTTTTTGCAAACTGCTTTAGAGCTAAAAATCGATAATGAAATATACTTCTGATATGAGGCTGGCAAAACTGTGACTTCAATCTATTAGAAAATGTTGTAGATTAAAAAAAAATCAATTTTAGAGTGATTACTTGGCACATGAAAGGTTTAGAAAAAAAAGTTAACGCTTTCTGATTGGTCTACCCCAACAACGTTCTTGTACCATGATTACTAAATCCAAAATTAAAATGGATGCTAATTAGCTATGTTTTAGAAGAGGGATGACAAGCAGTTGTCACTCAAGTAATTTAAAAATGGTACTTTAACACAAACAAATCAGCAATAAAAAGGTCCTAAAAATTCTACAGAAGGGCTGTAGACCAATGAGGTGTGTCGAACGAAGAAAATCTCCTTGAGCAGCCAGCTCTCCTCTAGCTCATCTGCTTTGCTTCTGGAGGTGCAAGGGGTCTGGTACCAAGATGACAGCCTGTGGCTCACGTGACGAGGCGTGTGGATTTTGTTCCTGTCATAAGATTATCTGCAGAGGTGTCCCAGGGCAGATATCGGACTCATAGCTTCAACCAGGTCAAGAAGACAGGCTTTGTACCTACAAAAACACACCAAGAAAATGGAGCTCCATTAAGCATCACATCGTCACACAGGAATTGAATCCAGTCTTCCCGCCTTCATAATTCAGATTAGACCTAGATTTGTCTGATAGGGGCCACCAGCACAGAACGAATTTTGCTGTATGGGTTCCTATGAGGAATATCAACAAAGAGGTAGTGAAAAAGAGGTGAGCAAAGCATGGGTGCTCAGGTTATTTTAAGCTGTTTCATCAGCTTTTCCATTTGAGGTGTGTAATGTCTTATTCGCACTCCGGAGACTGAGGACAGACTTCAGAGATATGACGGCCAAATACACCAAACAGGTACAAGGCAGACCCACACAGGTAATTGTAAAGTGACTTACACACATGCTGCACTTTTTTGAATAGACCTCTACACTTGATTTAGTTTCCCAGGGATTTGAAAACAGCAGGAGACTTTATTATTATTGCCACAAACTACATGTGCTTCCTGTAAATCTCTATGCATTATATGGAGCCTGTCTGATGGAAGTACTGAAGGAATATAATCTAAGCAAGGCAATACAAAATCAACACTTCAGGGACCAAGAGAGAAGGCAAAGGTGCTCAACATTACTCAGGCTGTCCTTTAAGTGCGAGTACAGATGTGAGGGAAGGTTGCAAGCCAATGTTACCTGGCAATGCACACTGAATAATGGCAGTTACTCCAGACAGAGACTTCCTATTAATATTCACACAAGACAAGACCTAATCTAAATACCAGCACAGGATTGATCATTACAATATATTTTCTCCTGTCCAATTTTAAATGTCTTAATACTGTTTCCACTGCTTCCCCAAGGAGGCTATTCTCCAGTCTTATATATCTCCAGAGATATTACTCAAGAGTTTTACCCAAAAGTCCCCTTTGTTCTATCCTGTTGTTAGCACCAACCTGCCTGATGTTCCCAATGCTGAAATAATTCACACATTCAATGACTTACATGCACAGATTATTCACAGCACCCAACCTAAGGTATCAGTGTAGCTGGTTGGTTTCCATAGGATCCCTCTCTTGTAAGCAGAAAGAGTTCATCCATAGTGTGAGGAAACATCTCAAGCTGTTTCCCGCTTTGAGTCCTGGTGGAAAAGCCTCTGTTTTTCCTTGCAGGACAGTGGGAGCCTAGGAAGACTAAGCAACTAAGTCAGACAGCTGGGGTAGGTTCCTCAACTCAGATGGGATGAAAAATTCTTAAGTACAAATATTCACAACAGTTTATTGATGTGAAAGATTAGCAGCAGTCAATGTATCTCCCAGAGGCAGACTACCGCTTGTGCTGTCCAATAGCGTCATGCAGCAACAGCAGCATCAGGTAAAAAGACTTCCTTCCCTGAACTAGCAACGCCATGCAAAATATCCTTCATTAGCTCCAGCAGTGAGTGTTATGTCCCAACCATCATCATAAAACTGACCATGACAAGGTAACTCATAGTTATGTCTGAGACACAGAAATACTTCCTCAGCTCAAAGGAGTTAACTGTGGTACTGATGGGTTAATACTGATGTTAATGGCAACCATTGGAGATACGCTATGATTGCTTGGAAAAGTCAGCTCTTGTATTTCCTTCAATTTTTATTGTTTCTTCCAATCTGATCGTCACCATCATTTCTAACACAGTCCGACTTGACATTACTGCCTCACAGGGCTCTCTCCTCTATTTGACTATCTATAGATTGTTTTATTTTCCTTCAGATGTACTAGCTTGCATTTCAACCAATCAGAAACCCATTTTGCAAATTTCTTTTTCACATTTTAAGCTTGTCTACATGTCTTTCTATTATCTGTCTGTTTAAATCACCCCTAATAGCCAAAAATGAGTGACTCAAAACAAAAAAATACAGCTTTAGTTTTGTGTCAGTTGGACCATGTAAGTGGCTAAACCTACTGAAATGTGATGCCTTACAGTTACCCTAACCAAAAATTTCAGAAGGACATGGGGGTTTTGGGTAGCCAAGCAAGACCATTTTAGAGGGGACTGTTGTTTGTATTAGCATTCAGAAAGTACCCTCTAAAAACTGAGTCTTCTTAAAGATATCTCAAACGTAAGATGGAATAAGCCGCACTGATAGTGAGAACTAGCACATAGCTATATTAGACTTTTCATGTAGAGAAAGTTTTGGACTAGACTCTATAGATATACACAGATGCTTTGAACCCCAAAGAAACCCAGTTAACACATACACTGGTTTCATTAGCCACACCTAAAACTTCTTTTTAGATGAATCTAGTCTAGCATACAAATGCTTATCTTCTCTGACTGTAGTGCTATCACAAAATTTCAATTTCTCCAGCAGACACATTCAATCACAGATTAGGTAGGGGAAACCAAACCAGCCAGTGCATTTATAGCAAACGTGCAGGCCCTAGATTTCAGCAGTACCTTTGAGTTCATTTCTTCTGCAAGTTTATCTAAGTTTTACAGCATTTCTGCTATCAGGAAGGCTAAATGATTTGGCAGATTATAAGTGCAGCAAATAGCAAAGATTATGTAAAAGACTAGGTGTTGTAAATCAGTCTATTTGACACCACAGTTATATATGCAATAAAGTGAATGAACTCTGTTAACAGAGTGCTATCTGATAAAGAGAATGTTCCTTGCAGGTATTTAGTGCTTAATCCCATCATAATGGTTTGCCCTGGTTTGTCTAGGCAACATCAGACAGCATCTGGCTGGAGGCAACAGAGTAGACCTAGAATGGTTTGAAGCTCGCAAAGACAATTTTCTCACCATTTATTTGTATCCAAATATTTAAAGAGACACAGTCAGAATGCTCAAATCCTGAAATGCAACTTTCTCTAAAACCAGGATATGTATTCCTTGCACGATCTAAATAAATGCATAAGTAAAACCAGGCTTCATAATTATTATTATTAATATGCCATTTAATGGCTTCAGTGAAGTCAAAGCTGCAGGCACCCAAGAATCAGAACATTTAAAACAGGAAAACTGATCTGGCAAACTTGGCTTGTGAATACTGAATGCTCTTTTAATGCAAATTAACAGCCAAGGGTGCCCTCGTATTGTTCATGCTTCCCAAGGAGAAAAAATTCCCAAACGTTCTGTGGAAGTACCAGCACTGTACATTAAGCCACATACAGAAATTCCTCATGTATAGCTGTTCAACCAAGCAACCAAATGTCCCATCAATGCTAGATGCTTACACACATTTTCTTTGATGGGCTTTGCCCTCTCAACAGAAGGAAAATGAGGTGAGCAACTGTCCCTTTAAGGATGGTGATAATACAGTCTGTCTTCACCTTTTCGGTACATTTGCCAGTGTGCTGGAAAGTCAATGAGCACCTCCACAACAAACTGGAAAACAATCTCTTTTCTAAGCCCGGTTTTGACACTTCCCCCATGTATATTTTTTCATCTAACTTTCATGAGCTTGAAAGTCTGCATGTTTCATCACGGGAGAAGAAAATCTATAAGGTCTACAAGTTTGGGTTAGAAGTCTAACTATTTAGACAGCTAAAGTTTGGTGAAAGTAATCTTATCATAAAGTCTCCAAAAATTCCATCAGGAGAGGGAACACAAAGAATTAGCATACAAAGCATGATGAAGGCAGGGCCACGCACAAGAGGACAGATATGGGAGTAGAGAGAACAGACCAAGGTAAGCTTTGAAGCTCTTCTTTCAATGAAGAAATTTGACCTTTGCTTTTAAAGTAGAAGGTAAAACTCCAAATACGGCTCAGAAAGCAGCATGGAGATGCCCAAACTATCTGAGAGGTAGGTAGCACCAGGATCAAGCCAGTATAGCTGGGTCAGTGCAGAACTGTGACCTGGGTGGCTAAATCTGTCCTGGTCAGGCATTGCACAGTGCTGTGACAGTATTCCCTTAATCTCCTCTGTACAATTAACACAGGTTGCTGGAAATTTGGCTCCTCAGCCACTAAAGTGCTTTTGGAAATTTTATTAGAAACTTTCAGCATTGGCTCCTAGTTAAATAAGTATCTAGTAGAGTTTATAAACTCTTAATGAAAAAGAGTTTTGTAGTCCATCACTAAGGTTACAGGAAACATCATAAAGCATTACGATTCAGAACAGCTCATTAGACATTCACATTTTAAAGAGGAAAACAGTACAAAAATAAACACAAGTTGGCACAGAGCCAAATCCTTCCTTCCATGGTATTTGTGTTTCACTGCCTGTGCAGCAGGAATACAACTCTCTGAACATCTACAGGTGCATCTTACTTTGCACTGTGTTTCCAAATTGAATGGGAAGGAAGGCTCTTGCATTTTTATGACAAACACGCAAATGTGGCTGTTGCTCTGGGAACCATAAGACCACTTATTCCCAGGATGGTTGCTGAGAAATCACCTGAAACCACTTGGCTTTCCGTCTAATAAAACCTGCTGGGCAATCAGAGTTCAGACAGACCCACAATGTACAGTACCTAAAAAATGGTCAGATTATGCAAAAGTAATGCACAGAACTCATTACCGCGCAGGATATTAAAGTGAATGATACTCTTGAAGGTAACCACAGAGCATCCTTGCATCAACTGGCTGAACAGTGATGTTTGCTTATTTATTTATTTAGACATTTGGGATATGTCATTGAATTTTTAATGTTTGTCTGTTTCCCATTGATGGTAAAATATATTTCTTACATGCTGTTCAATTTTTAAACTACACTATTGTATTTTCATATTGCGCAGTCCCATTTAAATAATAATATCATTTGTTCCTTCCTGAAAAAACAGCACAACCCCAAACAAGTTTGATATTTGGAGGAGCAGGAATTTCCCCACGAGGCAAAATAACTAAACTTATTAGAGTCATAAATACTCTGGCAGTAAGATATATGTATATTTCTTTAAACAAGCAGTGTCAGATATTATTTGATCACTATGTTCAGAGATATCTTTTCATTTACAGTCTCTGAAAATTTATTCTTCAACCATAAATGTGTACAAAACACACAGAATGTCTCTTCTGCAAGGTGATGGCATTTCAACAAAGCATGCTGGCAATACGGTTTTGGAGATTAGTAGCTGTATAGGCTATTTTATTTAACTGTATATACCAGAAGAAATAAAAAGGTTTATTTTTATACTACTGCTTATATTTTCAACATAAAGTTCAAAGTGATTTACTAATGTTACATGAATTGCCTTTGAATTATGGTACAGTATTGTGCCTAAGTACAAAGCCTAACACTATTTTGTATTCATAAAACACCGCTTGCCTCCAAGCACTTTACAAATGCTAAATACAGCTAAAACCACATGCAAGGGGTAGGCAACAGACCCATTTTACAGAAAATGAAACTGAGTTTATTGTTATTATCAAGCAAATATCAGATCCCTATTTGACTGGAACAAACAGGGCAAACAAAAGCAGAGAAAAAACAGATGTAGAGAAGTGGCGTCAGCAGTCAAACTATCCCAAACTGAAGACACCACACTAGAAATACAACCTGAGGTCATCTGGAAAAAACGGCTATGATGACTGATCATCTATTCCCAAGTTAACCCAGGCTCTATGGGCAAAGGGCAGAACTCTACCCAAATTAAAGTCCTAGCCACTTTCTGCCATCTTTATTCTTGCATCCATGATTGTTGCATTAGGGATGCTAGAGGTATGTCCCTGGCTTGTCCTTTCAGCATCCATGTACTAATCTATTGTCCATAAATTTGCCTAATTCTTTTTTCAACCTGCTGTTTCCACATTGTCCTGTGACAGCAAGCTCAGGAAGTTCACTGCTATTGAAAGACATACTTTTGTTTATCTGTTTTAATCCAATATCCTGCTAGTGTCATCAAGTGCTTTTTAAGGATTGACTGCACTTAGTCTCTCTCATGTGGTGGAATCTGGTGAAAAACAGTTCCACATTCAAGTTATCCACCACCTTCACAATTTTGCAAATTGTTTGCAAAATGAGATCATTTTCTCATTCAGTCTTTTCCTATGCAAAGTCATAGCTTTTTGGTCTCTCCTTGTATGGCAGCTGCTTCATCCCCTTGATCATTTTAATTGTCCTGTGCACCTTTTTCTAGCTTCCACTATGTCTCTTTTGAGATGCAGAGACCAAAAGTACACACAGGAATCAAAATGTGGGTACACCAAGGTCTGTGTATCCACAAGCTTTTGTGAAGCTCTGGGAAGCTTTTGACTTCACAAATTTTAACCACCTGCTCCAAGTTCAGTACCATGTAGGCATGGTGTTGATGACTTTCCCTAAGTAAATTATCTTTTTGCCCACTCAGTTTTGATGCCTTTTTGGAGTTTCTTGCTATTGACATGGCATTTGACTATCTGAAAGAACTTAGTATCATCCACAAACTCATTAGGTCACCCAGGAGATTTTGCTGTTCATTTCTTGCTCCAGGTCACTGATGAAGAACCAGCCCAGTGGGTTCCTGGGGGACTCCACTGCTGACTCTTCTGCATCATGAAAAATGAACATTAAGTCCCTTTGTCTGCTATCATTTAATGAGCAATAAATCCACAGAAGGCCTTTTCCTCCAGTCCTGCAGAAACACAGTTTGTTTAACAACCTTTGATGTAGAACCTTGGCAAAGGCCTTTTGAAAATCCAAATGCATTATGTCCACTGGATCCTCTTTGTGTCACCAGATTTCTGGGTTCAGGATCCATAGCTCTGAGCTGATGTCTCAGATTCTTTCTTCTCTCCCTCCCTGCTGTATGAGTATAATCCAGGTTTTAACCAGCATGTTATTTGGCCCAGCAAGCCTGAGATGAACATGCCAATGAACATTAGAGACTGGCTGGATAGGAAATGAAAGCTGAGAAAGAGAAGCTGACTATGCAGTCATTCCCTGAAAGGCCACAAGTCAGGATAGGGGACCTTGCCTTTCATGTGTGAACTGCATCTTCAGTGACCAAAAAACCCCCTTGGGTGGTATTGCCATGTACTGACTCAAAGATCTGGCACAGTACTGAGAAATCCATCTCCTTTTTTGGTGCAAATACTCCGTAAGTACTTGAACAATATTGCATTTCTCCCTTCTGCTCCAGTCTCAGTCAACATTTATCTGAGCCACACGTATTTTAATCTTCTCTCATAAATCAATACCTCTAGCATAGCAACAGATTTTGCCACTCTCCTCCGATCTTTGACAATATCTTTCCATTAAGCGATCACGCAGAAATGAGCACCACATTCCCCTGGTGGAGTTACACAGAAGCAGGGAGATCAGCTCCCTCCAGCACTCATGCAACGCTTGCCTGTGCAAACAACAGCCTTTTTGCTGCCACTTCATTGCTCTGCAGGTCCCTCTCTCGTGTGTATGTACGGATACACCACACTGGAACACATCCCTGTATACTGCAAGACCTACAACAACAATGAACTCAATGCCTCGTTTCCTGAGGTTACTAACAATTATCACTAAATCTTGTGGAAAATGGCTTCAGAGATTACAGTCTTCGCACAGGAGAATTTAGAGAGAAACAGCAGAATTGAGTAACAACATCACACCTTTGCAAAGCAAAATGAGCTGTGCTTGGCAGTGTTATGGGAAAACCCTCCCTCCCCAGTGTGATAAACAGTAGTAAAGAGCTAAAGAGGACTTGGTCTTGAAAGGGGCTGAGCACTGCTGGTTTGCATACCAAGCAGAGCCAGTGCACTAAAGGATGCCGGATCCAGCAACAGCATCTCAAAAAACTTGTGACCTAAGGCAGGGCTGATAAGAGATTTTTCTTCCTCAGTTTTCACCCTGGATTCACCTATGACAGCATCCAACCGGCTGTCATTACTGAAATAAGAGTTACTGCTGCTCTCATTCCTCCTTGCTACACAAACAGGCTGTTTTCACTTGCCTGGTGGTCAGAGACCAACATCTGCTTTCCTCACGTTTCTGCACTCCCGTCTCAATGCTCCCAATCCTCAGTTATCACACATCTTTGCTCCTGGTAACTCAGCCTTATCTATGATCTCCTCATCAGACTTTCACTCAGACCCTGCTGCCATGTTACCAACCTGTCAAATACAACTGAAAGGGCTTCTTCATTGTTTTTGTCTCTGTGTGCTTCTAGTAGCTAAAAAAAAACCAACAAAAAAACCAAAGCAAAACAAAAACAAAAAACAAACCCAGATAGTTTCTTTAAGGTATGGCTGCAGGCAGCTGAATTGGCATAACTGAGGTTGTAATAATTCTGGAAGGGGGACGGTGAACAAAGACATGAGTGCTAGGAAGTAAAGAAACCTTTTAAATCAGATCTGCCAGTGAGAGAAGAATAATTTAGAATGAAGTTTTAGTATAAAAGAAAGAAATTATAGAACCACGGAACTAACATGGAGTTTAACAACCACCTCTGCAATCACTCTGTATTGTCCTTCTCTCCCTTCCTACACACCCGTTTCATAGAATCATAGAATCATAGAATCGTTTAGGTTGGAAAAGACCTTTAAGATCATCCAGTCCAACCATTAACCTACACTACCAAGTCTACTCTAAGCCAATCAAGGGTAGACTAGACTAAACCATGTCCCAGAGTGCCACGTCTACCTGTTTTTTGAACACTTCCAGGGATGGTGACTCCACCACCTCTCTGGGCAGCCTGTTCCAATGCTTGACCACCCTTTCCGTGAAGAAATTTTTCCTAATTTCCAACCTAAACCTCCCCTGGCGCAGCTTGAGCCCATTTCCTCTCGTCCTATCACTAACTACGTGGGAGAAGAGACCAACACCCACCTCACTACAACCTCCTTTCAGGTAGTTGTAGAGAGCGATAAGGTCTCCACTCAGCCTCCTCTTCTCCAGACTAAACAACCCCAGTTCCCTCAGCCGCTCCTCATAAGGCCTGTGCTCCAGACCCTTCACCAGCCTTGTTGCCCTTCTCTGAACACGCTCCAGCACCTCCATGTCTTTCTTGTATTGAGGGGCCCAAAACTGGACACAGTATTCCAGGTGCAGCCTCACCAGCGCCAAGTACAGGGGCACAATCACCTCCCTGCTCCTGCTGGCCACACTAGTCCTGATACAAGCCAGGATGCTGTTGGCCTTCTTGGCCACCTGGGCACACTGCTGGCTCATGTTCAGCCGGCTGTCTACCAGCACCCCCAGATCCTTTTCGGCCAGGCAGCTTTCCAGCCACTCTTCCCCAAGCCTGTAGCGTTGCATGGGGTTGTTGTGACCCAAGTGCAGGACCCGGCACTTGGCCTTCTTAAACCTCATACAGTTGGCCTCGGCCCATCGATCCAGCCTGTCCAGGTCCCTCTGCAGGGCCATCCTGCCCTCGAGCAGATCGACACTCCCACCCAACTTGGTGTCATCTGCAAACTTACTGAGGGTGCACTCAATCCCCTCATCCAGATCATCGATAAAGACATTAAACAAGGCTGGCCCCAAAACAGAGCCCTGGGGAACACCGCTCGTGACCGGCTGCCAACTGGACTTAACTCCATTAATTACATTTCTGTCTCAACAAGTCTGAAAACTCTTCAGATCAGAAAATGAACCTCAGTATACATACAGCACCTGGGGCCCTGATTCTGCTGTGATATTACATAATAACTTTGCACTTCAGAACATGCTTAGCTTTTATTCCCTTTAAGCACTCCATCATCACAGCATATCTTCAGCAAGATCTTCACCCTTTATTGTTCTGGGCCAAAACTAAGCTCTTGTCATCTTTTCTGCCATACCTCATACCCCTACTTCTCCTACATTAACAGCCTTCTCAGTTTTTTGCTCTTACAAGTTTGTTCCCAAGCATCTTTCCCCTTGAAGCAAACTCTAATTCAATGAATCATCTTTAAAATTGTGCTTTTTCTTTTAAAATGTACTAAAGCCTCTGACAAAGGACTGCATATGTAAGTCACAGTGCAATTCTGCACCTCCTCTCTGCCAGTCTCAATGTTGCCCCTTAGTTTTGATTTCTTTTCCACATTTCATCTTTTTCCTAGTGTGCTTTTGGCAAAGTTGGGACTACCTTACACCCTGTACACTGCCTAGAACTTTGTGGGTACTAAATAAGTACAAAACAATTTTATGGGGCATGGCTTATGGGAAAAATACCCACCACATACAGCTTGCAAAGTTCATCACCATTTACATGGATTAGCAGTCTGTCTTTTTTCACAGCTCAGTCCAAATTCCCAGCCTGCCAGATAATAAATCAACTTTTTGCTTCAATTGCACAGTCACTGGGAGATCTGCATAGTTTTAGGTCAAGCACTTATAACCATTTTATGATTCCAAAGTTTCTTACCTTGTCATTTAGTTACTGAACTGTGAGCTTTCATTGACTTTCTAACCATTGTGGCAAGAACTGATACTAGCTGTGCAAAATTTAAAACCTCATTGAGCAGAGGAACAAAATCGGACTGCAGTAGTTTTAAGTATATATTGGGGTGGAATCGTGACCCTATGGAAGCCAATGGAAGTTCTGCCACTGGTTCACTGGGGCTGGGTTTCTTCCTTGCCTGCTGCCATTTGTTGTATCGGGGTGAATAAGTATTGCAAGCTCTCTAATTTACACCCTGGAAATGAGATGCCTCAGTGAATGCTTGGAAATTATTTATTTTACCTTTTTCTTTTCCTTTTTTTCTATCCTGGTGATATATTTTACATACAGTCACTTGCTGTACCTAAACACCAACTCTTCCTGTGGATCTGTACAATCCTTCCTCTCCTCTTTGTCAGCTTAATTTCTTCTGCTGTGTCATGGAGTGTTTAATAGCAAAATCTAGCACTCAAATTCTCCTGTTCCTTAATTATCTCTGCCCTGTCAGCTATATCAGTGAAAACAAGTTACCATTAGACAACTCAGATACCAGTAAACACCAAGTTGTGATAATATAGAGTCCTGTATTACTGTCATTATGGAAAAAGCTGTTTCAGGGAGGTTTAAAAAAATTAAATAAGCCCAGCACTTTTAAATGGCCAAAACCCTAAAGATATCTTAATTATTCTTCAATATCTTAATCATTCTGTAGAATAATGATCTTGTGTAATGGCCATTTTAAATGAAAGGTTTGCTGCTCTGCACACTTGCCACTTCCTTCTAATTGTGAATTAAAGCATAATTTAGAGTGGCTTTATGCCAGCATGACTAGAAAAATTTACAGACACTAACTCTGGTTGAAATAGAGGGGAAAAAGCAGTTAGATTTCTTTAAGTAATAGAAAATCACTCACCAAGTTGTACTTTAAAACAAAACACTAGAGCTTTAAGTTGACAAACTGATTTGAATTAAACCCCATAAAAAAAGTGCTTACACTGTAAATCTTACAGGGCAAAAGTGATGGTAGGTTATCATTCTGTTTATTAGCATGCACTTTGGAGAGTTCAGGGCAAGTATGGATACGCATTCATTCCATTTTATGCCGCACATTACTGAAAACACATTATCCATAAATAATTCATAAATGCATTGTCTGAAATTTCAGATTCCAAAAATGCAACACGGTTTTCAACTTTATGGTTGCTTGGTCTTCAAAACAGAAATAGACAATTGGATGGATGGACTTGGCAAACCTGATAAGAACCCGTCAGTCAGAATTACACTCCAGAGGTAAATGCAAACATCTTCCAGCTCCTGATCCCTGGAACAGCAAGGCCATGATGATAGCCCCTGTGCTTGTGCTAGCAGTCCCTTGGTAGGGAACAGGGAGAAAAAGAGAAAAAGGGCAGAAGCAACCAAGTAGTGAGAAGAAAGTGTTCAGAGGCTTGATTTTCAAAAGAACATTTATTAGAAAGAACAATGCCTTGCTGTTCTCTGTTCATGAGCTGGGTACATAGCAGGAGAGTTAGGAGAGAAAAGGACGTTTTACAGGATTCTGTAGTGGGGAGCTACTGAGGTTGAAACTACCTAGAAATCCAGAGGAATTTAAATTTGAAGTATAGTAATAGTTAAAATACAGAGAATGGGCATACTTTGCCTTGCAAAAAGCTCAGACTGCAACACAAACATGAGCTCTGCTTGTTGTTCTCAGCTTTTAATTGGTATCACTTCATTAATGCTAATGGCATAGTAACTGGCATAATCTTTTATGTCAGCTATGCTAGCATAAGAGAGGTGAATAGGAGCTTGTAGTTCATCTAAAGTCTAATTTCTGCAGGGAGCAGAGTGACCACAACACCCACTGAAGAAACTGAAGTATGCTTCATAGGCTAGAGCGCTTAAGTTTTATATGCCTTGTGATTCTGTATCTTGCTGACATTATATATGCAATTTCTGCTCAGTTTCTTCTTTTTCCTTCATAACATACTCAGAAGCCTTACAACAGATAGCAAATGCTTTTCAGCCAGATTTGCATTCACTTGCTCTGTTCTACTCACCTCCCAGTGAGAGGCACACATAATTTCAGGTACCTTATCTAGTGAAACCCTTGGTGCCTATCCCTAACAGAACAGCCCACGATCTCCCTATTTGCCAGCTCTTTATTTGAACTCATTCACTCCAATTTGCCTGAGAACAAACATTAATGTTTGGACTGGATGATCTTAAAGGTCTTTTCCAACCTAAACGATTCTATGATTCTATGATTGCAACTGAGCTTGAATACTTGGCATCCCAATGTATTGATTGCTTGGGTGCAGACCATACGTGAAGAAACAACGCTACCATAAAAATTGTATTCCAGTACCCAACTACTGTAAAACTTCCTATTCTGCACTCGGTGTGGAAGGGTTGGGACTATCTGTCACTCCATTCATTTCCAGGTGCGCTGAACTCTCTGGGGTAAGATGAGGATACATAATTCGAGAGAAGCCACTGAGATAAAAGAGTAACTGTAAAAAAATACAGCGTGTTGGTGGTGCCTGGTTTAGCATGTCAAAGAGGGGCGACTGCTGGCGAGGAGTTGCATGCAGTCAGCACAAGAGCCTGCCATGTGGCAAAGCAGGCAGAGTTATTGTAAGCTTCATAGGGACACAGGCACTGAATAGGCTTGACACTGTGCAAGTACCAAGTTAGAAGGCACCCTACAGGAAAAAACAGCAGTAAAGCACGGAGCACAAGGCGCTCAGGCCTGGTGTCCCTTGGCTGTAGTCACTGCACGCTAACAACATCTTTCAAAAACTTTACACAGGTGGTAGGTGTCCCACTGAGATAAATTACCTACTTTCGGTTGCTGAACAGATGGGCAGGGAAGTGAAATTTTAGTTTGTTCATTCCCAGCAGTAACTAGCAAAGATGATCTCAGGCTCTGCAGGATTACTTTTCGATAACCATACACCTGCGGATAGTCCACGTTTCTGTCAGAAACTACATAAGGTCATTAATATGCTACAAAATAAGGCAGGGCATTTAATGGCTCAAGAGACTGATGCTAAGTCTCTCATTCCCATATTCTTCTGAATATATTCTAGGCTGAGAGGGGCCAGAAAGTGTACAAAGAGGGACCTCAACAGGCAAGAGAAATGGGCCCACAAGAATCTCACAACATTCAACAATGGGAAACGTGAAGTCCTGCACTTGGAGAGGAATAACCCCAGGTACCAGCACATACCAGGTTTGACTGGCTGGAAAGCAGCTTTGCAGAGAAGGACCTGGACACTCACTGTCCTGGTAGACAAAAAACTGAATATAAGCCAGCAAAGGCCAGCACTGCCAGCAGGTCAAGGGAAATGATCCTTCCTCTCAACTCATCCCTGGTGTGACGCAGCTGGTGTGCTGTGTCCAGTGCTGGACTCTCCAGTACAACAGAGACATGGACACACCCAAGTGAGTCCAGTGAAGGGCAACGAAGATGATTTAGGAATTGAAGTATTTGACACAAAAGGAAAATCTGAGACAACTGGGACTGTTTGGCCTGGAGCAAAGGCGGCTCAGGGAGATCTTATCAATGTGTATAAACAGTTGATTAGGGGAGGAAAGAAGATGGAGCCAGGCTCTTCTTGGTGGTGCCCAGTGAAAGGACAAGTGGTAATGGGACTGTCGTGGTTTAACCCCAGCCAGCAACTAAGCACCACGCAGCCGCTCGCTCACTCCCCCTACCCCAGTGGGATAGGGGAGAGAATCGGAGGAGTAAAAGTGAGAAAAACTCCTGGGTTGAGATAAGAACAGTTTAATAATTGAAATAAAATGAAGTAAAATAGTAGTAGTAGTAATAACAAAATAATAATAATAGTAATAATAATATACAAAGCAAGTGATGCACAATGCAATTGCTCACCACCCACTGACCAATACCCAGACAGTTCCCAAGCAGCAATCGCTCCTCCCCAGCCAACCCCCCCATACTGAGCATGACGGCATATGGTATGGAATAGCCCTTTGGTCAGTTTGGATCAACTATTCTGGCTGTGCCCCCTCTCAGTTTGTTGTGCCCCTGGCAGAGCATGGGAAGCTGAAAAGTCCTTGACTAGCATAAGCAGTACTTAGCAACAACTAAAACATCAGTGTGTTATCAGCATTCTTCTCCTACTAAATCCAAAACACAGCACTATGCCTGCTACTAGGAAGAAAATTAACTCTATCCCAGCCAAAACCAGGACCTGAAATACAAGAAATTCCATTTAAATGGAAGAAAAAAAAGCTTTCTTACTATGTAGATGGTTGAACACTGGCACAGGTTGCCCAGAGAGATTGTGGAGTCTCCATCCTCTCTCATCCATTCAAAACCTGACAGACACAGTACTGAATAGCCTGCTCTAGACTACCCTGCTCTAAGCAGGAGCTTGGAGTAGATGATCTCCAGGGGTGCCTTCCAACCTCAGCTATTCTGTGACTTCATAGTGGGGTATTTCTCTTCATAAACACATAAACCTCATGGACAGCATATGACAAAAGGGCAAGGACTGACTAGCAAGGACCAGACTCTGACTTACCCATACAGTACAGGCATGGTGCAACCAGTGAAGCTTGCCTGCAAACCAGGAAGCCTCATAAATCAATCCAAACATTAACCAAGGGCTTCTGCACAGAAAGGTTTGCAACTCATTAAAACCATATTGGATGTAAGGGAAACCTGACAACATATTTAAACAAGGGTTTTCCCTCCCTTCCCCACATTCTTTACCAAATCACTTGCATCTATTCATGTACAAATACATCATAGTGTAGCACACAACCCTCTCCCCTTTTTTTTCTTTTTGAATAAGAAGGTCATATCCACACTTTAAGAAACTTAGTAAAAATATTTTTAGTATCCTCACTTTAAGCTTGCAAATATTTTTCTTGAAGAAATCCCCAGCTATCTTTACAGCAAGACCTCTCAAAGAAAACAGAACTCTTACTTAAAAAAAGAACCACACTACAAAATGAATGTGACCCAGGGACTTACCCTTCTATGCAACAACACGAGCAGAGTACACTGAGACAGTGAAGTCTGCAGGGTGTGAAATTAAAATTTTCACACAGATACAATGAAGTAATGATACAATGTTACAACCTTGGCACAAAAATCTTCTGGTTTGAGTAAAGTCAATGTCATGTGATGTTACGGTTTGTGTGCTGGTAGAAATGGCCTACTGCTAAAAAGTTCATAACAAAACAGGAGGAGTGAAAGCAAGAAAATTGTATGGATAATTACAATAGGCCTATACATTCAAGTGATCTAGACATTCCTTAAGATGCTCATCACAGTAGTATCTAGCTGTCACTGCAGGCTGAGTTAAGAAAGCACACTTTTCTTTCACACCTAGAAATCTAGATGCTGAGATGCCATTAGGAGATAGGAAAAAGACAACTGAAAGATATTTGAACTTGGCAAGGAAAGGGGGGGGAGAGGACATCTCTCTTATTAGGTTGGTTTGTTGCCTACAAATGAGCTGGATGTGCAGGTTCCAAATTCCAAACATATGGATAAGAACAGGGATGCAAAGAGCGATTAACAGTCAAATGGAAGCTGGGATGAGCAGCAGCTGGAGCACTGTTAAAGTCCTTATAGGAATTGCTTCACCTGTTACAGTAAAAAGAAAAGGCAGTGCCAGAACAACATAGGCTCCTCAGCAAGGACAAGGTCATTGGAACAAGAGTAGAGCTTGAAAAATACTGGGCAGATCCATGTGCAGGGCCATAGACACAATTACAAGAACCTGCCACATCAGACTCGAGACTTGCAAAGCAAGTTACGAACAGCACCTTGTATACTACAAATATACCTACACAGTGAAACACTGAATTATCAGTCAATCTTCATGGAGCAGGAGGCATTTTATTTCGAAGAGTATGAAAAAGTCTGCAAACTCATAAATCATAAAGCTGCTTGTCCATTATTATGTTTCACAGATACCTGACAGACTGACAGACGTGCACACGTTCTACAAAATGTATTTATAGGTCTGAACTATGGGGGGAAAAAAAATCTGGATTCAGTACTACTGCTCATCTCAAACCACAATTTCGTGATCGCAACCACAGAAGATATGCACACAAGAACTATTGGTAATGTGTTTCCAGTAACCCTTCTGGAAATGTAACAGAAAAAAGTCTAACAGTGCAAAGCTCGTTCCTCACAAGGCATATTTGTTACCCTACTGATCCAAGACAGTACACACAGAGAAACATACAGCCAAATGTGACTTAATCAAATCTTCAAGTCTTCAGCTTATTCATTTTATTAATTTTTTCTCATTTAATTCCAGTGATTTCATTAGGTTAGACTTCTTCATCTTTATTAAAAAATAACTAGAACTGAAATGTTTCAATAAACCAAATTTCTGGCTTAAGTAGTTAAAAGATGCTTCAATGCAGATGAAGCAAAAATGAAAGTTAAAAGTACAATAGCATTAGAGGCTTTGAGAATGTCCTTTAAAAGGTTTTAAACACATAAATTATATATTAGCACTCTAGAATGTGTCGTGGTTTAGCCCCAGCCAGCAACTAAGCACCACGCAGCCGCTTGCTCACTCCCCCTGCCCCGATGGGATGGGGGAGAGAATCGGAGGAGTAAGAGTGAGAAAAACTCCTGGGTTGAGAGAAGAACAGTTTAATAATTGAAATAAAGTAAAACAGTAATAATAATAATAACAATATAATAATGATAATAACAATATAAAAGCAAGTGATGCACAATGCAATTGCTCACCACCCACCGACCGATATCCAGACAGTTCCCGAGCAGCGATCGCCGCTCCCCGGCCAACCCCCCCCAGTTTATATACTGAGCATGATGTCATATGGTATGGAATAGCCCTTTGGTCAGTTTGGATCAACTATTCTGGCTGTGCTCCCTCCCACTTTCTTGTGCACCTGGCAGAGCATGGGAAGCTGAAAAGTCCTTGACTAGCATAAGCAGTACTTAGCAACAACTAAACCATCAGTGTGTTATCAGCATTCTTCTCATCCTAAATCCAAAACACAGCACTATGCTTGCTACTAGGAAGAAAATTAACTCTATCCCAGCCGAAACCAGGACAAATGTCTTTGTTTTTTACAGAAAAAGAACTTTAAAAGCATTTTTTTCATAGAATCATAGAATAGTTTGAGTTGGAAGGGACCTTTAAAGGACATCTAGTGTAACCCCCTGCAGTGAGCAGGGACATCTTGAACTATATAATTTTCACGATATTCTCCAGCTGTATGTATCAAAACAAAACTTTTTAATGCTTACAGGTGGGAAGAATCAAAGGAGAAAAACACCACTATTAAAACAGACAGATCTAACTTTGTACAGGGCAGAAAACAAAGATACAATATTATTTTCAGTAAAAGGCTTAATTTTCCATCATGTTTTCAAATTATTTCCCTCTCAACACATTCAGACTAAAGGAAATAATTTTTTTCTTTTTTTTTTCTTTCTTTCTTTTTTTTTGTCTTTCTTTTTTTCTTTTTCGAGAGGGCCATAAATGAAGTACCACCTTATAAACAACACAGAACAGATCATAATTATCATACATGACCCCAAATTACCTGGGAGCTAGAAGCAAATTGCATTGAGAAATTTAAATGCTAAATATAATCAGTATCTACAATTAAATAAATGGTGAAAAAAACACCCCAAGATACTGTTTTCCTTTAAGATTATCTAAATGTTGAGGAGATAACTTTTATGCTCTAGTCACAGCCCATCACAAAGCCAGACTTAACAATGTTCAATAGCATGTGTTTTTGAAAAGGAAATGTGGTCTAGGAAGAGAAAAAAGTCACACTGGTGCACTCAGCTTGAGCAAAGATCTGTAACCAGGGCCTACCCCATCAACTCTTTGTTTCCTTCAAATCTGTATCAGAAAACTAGAAGGTAAGTTACATGATTCAGGGTTCCCAAAAGTAATGCTGGAAAGCCTACAAACAAAAACATATTTAACAGTTCAATATTCTTTATATTGAAACACTGCCATGACCTTCCCTACCCAAATGTGGAAGATACCTTGGTTATTTCATTACCCTACCCAGGAAAAATCAGGGCCCAAATCTTCTGTTATTATGTGTTATTTAACTAATACCAGATATGTATTATGAGATCGGGACTTAAACCCAGATATTGGGGTTTTCCACATGAGAAATGTCTTAACAAGGATGTTAAGAGATGAACATGTATTATTTAAAAATCATTATTATAATCCATATATTATGGATGATTTTATCTACAACGCTGTGTAAGTTAGAGAAAGCCACAATGACAATCTTGGAATATGTGGAGTTAAGAACACAGTAACGACAAGAAGTCAGGATACAGGCTAACTGGACCTCTGGTCTCTAAATGTTGCACACTCTGAATGTGCCATCTCGCAATTCTGTCTGACGGCCACCAGTTTCTCCAGTAGACAAGACAATAAAGAATTGTTCCCTACTCATTTTTTGCATGTCACTTTTGATTTTATGAACTTTTAATAGTATCCTAAACTTAGCCACCTCTTTTCCAAGCTGAAGAGTCCTAGTCTGTTGGGTTGTTCGTTCCACAAAATCCCTCTCACATCTGGGAGCAGTCCATTGCACTGCTCAGATGTGATGACCAAAGAGTAAAAACACACATTACGTACTTAGATTCAATATGTCTGTGGAGCAAAAATTCACTACAGCAGTCTTTCACTTCAGAAGTGGAAACAATATAAAAATGAGAAAGTTTGTTAAAAAGAAAAGGGGCAGTTAAAAGGGTAAAAATGTTTGCAAATGGCACACATTTGTCTAATAGTTATATTAGGGCTCCAAAAAAGGACACACAACCTATGGAGAAAGACTTCACAAAGATTAGAGTCATACCAGTTAAGTGGAACAGTACAGGAGACAGTTATGTCCAGTCAGGTCCAAATAAAGAAAATAGCAAACAACAAACTGATAGATCAATCAAAAAAACCCAACAACAACAACAAAAAAAACAACCCCAAAACCAAACCCCACAATAAATCCCAGCAAAGATTAAGGGTCATCCTGCTAAAAGCATAAGGTCTAATAACAAATCCCACTTTAAATATATAAAAAATAGGAAGTTTGAGTATCTGTGAAAGCCGAGGAGATAAACTTAAAAACGAGCACCTAAGTTTGATAAGGCCACAGCAGAAAAGCTCAATGAGCTGACACATATTCACCATGCAGGAACTTAGGAAGTTTCTGAAGCCACAGAGGACATTGTGTAAGACCTGTCTCAAGTTGAAGTGTCATATGAATACATTACAGAACAAATCAACAGAATGAACAATAATAAATTGCTGGGATCAGCTGGTACTCGCTCAAACTTCTGAAGGAGCTCAGGTATGAAATAGCTGAACTATTAACTGTAGTGCATAACTAACTGCCTAAAACTGCCTCAGTTCTGGGGCACTGAAAGTTGGCAAATGTAGAGTTTTTTTAAAGGGATCTGGAGTGATACAGAAATCTACAAATGAAGAGGTCTGATGTCTAAAACAAGCAGATTGATAGAAATTATAATAAAGAATCGATAAACTTGACATATGTCATAATTCACTGGGGACTTCTACTAGATTTGCAGAATTATTATGCATCTGAAAAAGGAAAATACAGTTTATATAGTCTATCTGGAGTTCCAAAAGCTTTCCAGCAAATCTATCACCAAAGACTTAAAAGTTGCCATCAACTAAGAGGAAAATCCATTAATGGATAGATAACTGGTTAAAAGACCATAAATAGAGCAAACATTAAAATTGGTCTTCTATAAAGTGGCCAGGGAGGTCATCAGTGGAGCCTCACAGAAATCTGTTAGGGCCTGGACTCTTTAATGCATTCATAAGTGGCCTAAAGAAAGGACAAATAATGAGATGACATTTGCTGCTGATAGTATGCTATCCATGGCAGTAAAAACAAAAGCTGGAGGTCTTTATTGAGGCAGAGAATTAGAATATCATGAAAGAAAAAAAAGTACATTAAAAACTGGAAATGGGGCAAATCAAATACTATAAAGTGCTGGTTAATATCCTTAAGTGACAGAGAGGCAAGAATTTCTTCTGTAAGTAGGCAACTCATCAGCTGGAAATAATTGAGAAGACAGAGCTGTGTCTGTCTGCTGAGACCATCTCCTGATGCACACTATGTTTGACTAGCAGAGGTGGGAAATGACTGGTTCAAGGCCCTGCTCAGACCTCAGAAACACTGCACTATCCTGGTCACCTATGTTCGAGTTACAGGGCATCACCTCTTCATGTCACTTTTAAAAAGGATTCTCCAAAGCAGTGACAACTTCCATCCTTCCCAGCTTTCCATCACCACAATTTTTATTAAACACATTACTATGTCACAAGCTCATGCTCCACTAAGCAAGATGCTGTATGTTCACAATCATACATATCCACTCCCTCTCCCAGAGCATTCAGTACCTAAGCCCTTTGATTTATAACGCAAGCATTAAAACCACATTAATAATCAAGGCACTGACCATGCAGCACATAGATTAACCCTGCATTTGCCTCCAATCCATAATCAAAATATGAATGACAAAACTTATTTTTAGTTCCACATATTCAGCTACAAGAGGGATAAGACGTCAGTGCGCGTTACTCCAGGCTTATTTTACAGTCCACGGGAAGACAGGTATCACCAAAAGGTGATTTAGCTGATCCTAAAATAAGTCATCAACCATAAAAGGAGCTGAAGGTAACTAGCTCAGTTGTCTCAAGATAAGCAAGATGAATTCCACCCTAACTACACTAGCATCACAGTTAATCATCGTTATTACATGGACCAACCAAGCACAGAGATGCACTGTGCCAGGATCCTGCCCTGAAGAGTTTATAGCCTGAAAAGTCCAGGCAGGTGAAGGAGAGAGAAAAAGGGGAATACATTAATACATAAGCAATGTGGTGAAGTATGACGGTGCCATATTTGGGGATAATGGCTTCTTAAAGTAAGATGTGATTATTCTGTATATATTATTACTCATTTCCATCTCTAAAAAAAATAAAACAAAAACCAAGAGGAGACTACTCTGAAGGAAAAGTAGCAGAGAAGTGACTACAGTGCTAGGAAAAGAACCATGCAGAACATATTCTTAGAGAACCGTGAAGAGAGGAACCAAGACTGGTCTTAATTTGCCAAGCTCTGTAGAAATTGCCATCACAGTAATTCCAAGAAAATATTTAAAAGCTACAACGCAGAGCACTCAGAGTATCAGTGGAGAAAGAAAAGACAGTCAAATCAGGTTTTTTGACAAAGGGGTAAAGCAAAGCACAGAAGGAGCCTGAAAATATTTTTTCAAAAACTATTTTTTCAAAAAAATATTTTGAGACTAAGTTTTCATTGCTGTGATTACAAGTGCAAACAGGAATCACATCCAGTGAACCAACATTCACTTAAGATTTAATGTGGTATTTGAGAACCTGCAAAAGCACAGGGGAAAAGAAAAGTAAAAAAAAGTAATTAAGATAACAATGAAAATGATGGTCAGAAGCAGACTTAAAGAGTTAAATCAGCTTCATAATATGATTTGTACTCTATTTTCCTTTGCTTATTATTACTTTCAAACTGCAATCAAGTTATTGTCATACCACTGAATGATGGAAACCTTGCCAACTACTTCAAAACTGACACATTTTCTGTTGCACTGAACATTCCCAGAAGACACCTCCCCTCATTTTAGTACAGAATTCTGTCAGATCCACAGAGCTGAATAAAAAAATGTTTAAAGGATATGTAGCTATAATAGACCTCCCCCGACTAGTCAACTTTGGAATAAAAGACAATCAAAAAAGACTCAAAGATCCAGTGCTAGATTAATGCAAATATCTGCCTGTTTACAAGTGTACTTTTTGATTAAACTGGCATACATCAAGTACAACTAGAAAGGTTATTTATAACTAAGAAATACATAATTCTGCATTTCAATGAGGGTGACAATTACAGCCAACAGTTGCTAATTAACATTAATCTTTTTGCACTGCAAGTCAGAATTTCCCAATATGATTTTCATTGTCAGCAATGGACACACCAAAACTGTTATTGCAAAGCAGCTATTAGGTAGGCTGCTTTGACACAAATAGATGTTCCTGTTACACACAGTAAAGAAAAAGAAGCTGATGATGTGTTAAATTTGATAACCTCAGATGTAAATACAGAATGTAATTTCAAAATTTATTTGATGTCTACAACACGAAATATAATCAAGGCTTATAATTTTCATGGCTGAACCCAATTCCAAGCTTCCCAAGAGCCAGGCTTCACAGCTGAAATCTGATTTCAACACAAGCTTGAAATATCCCATTGTTAAATTTGGGTTTGATCCCAGTCCTGGGTTCACATCTGCATTTCACCCCTGAGACTTCAAAGCTTTTAGTGGTCGTAACCAAACAGCGTAGATAAGGAGTAGTGTCTGCCCAGTCTGTATCAGTTTCTAAACCAAAACTCTGGAGCAAGTACTGAAGATAGGAATGATTACTACTGATTGATTTCCTATGGTAGTATAGCCTTATTGCAATTTTTTTTCTTATGTAGAGTATCAAAAAGGTTTTGGTTCTCAAAAATACTGAATTTTAAATCCTAATCTTCCAAAATTGCTCTAATGTATTTCTATTCATTGATTAAAAATTCCTCTGTAAAATAAATGCCAAGTCTATAATAACAACTGTTGACCTAATAAACACTTCTATTTCTGGTAGCCACGACCCTCTAAAAAAGAGATTATTTAGATTTGCTATGCATGTCTTTCCAAAAGAGAAGTTATCTCTGTTTTAGCCTCTCAGCCATCATCTTTTCAGACAGAAGCATTAGAAAAATATCTAACAGTGTCTTTTCATACTGGTCTTTAACAGGAAGAGAGACCTGGTCCAAACACCATCAGAGGCACAAGATCATAATGCAGCCAGTAAATAAAGCCTCTAGAAGAGGGCTGAGATGCTAACTATCTGGGTCAGGCAATTGGAGTGGGATCAGTCAGATATAAGTAAATGAGAAGGCAGAAAAGGAGAATTGTGAGCACTAAGCAAAGAAACCTATAATGCACTTCTTACAAAGCGCTGTAAAATTCAGATTTATTTTGTAAGTATGAAATAGATGGGTTATTTCTACATACAGAGGTGCCCAACTAAAATCAAGATAAGTGATATTAATGTCCTATGGTCAGTATCATTGAACCTCGAAAGCAATAAACTATGAGTCCATAAATATTACATTTGCAACATAGTTAATCTTCTTCTACTGTCTCTGGCACTTATTACACATTGTAAGTGCAAGTCTACAATACATTATTCATATTTGGGGTGTCACTGAGTGATGGATTGCTGTAAGAGAGGCTGTCCTTTAAATAAATCAACAAATAGAAATGCAAAAGTTAACATTTTAAGGCACAACTTTTTACATCTTGAATGGGGAATGAAAATTTCACATTATATTGACAGCCAGCAGAGAGAACAATTAACAACCTATACTGTGAATAAGAGATTAATTTGCCAACGTCTGGTTTTATCACTTGCATATGGATCTATATATTGGACTTTTTGTGCTGCTGGCTTTCTCAGGGAGTAGGCAAAACTTGCATCTCCTACCACGTTCAGCACCTAACTGACCACCCCACTCCAAACACACTTTTAATCCCTTTAAAAGTTCCTAAGTTAGTGTCCTGGTTTCGGCTGGGATAGAGTTAATTTTCTTCCTAGTAGCAGGCATAGTGCTGTGTGTTGGATTTAGGATGAGAAGAATGCTGATAACACACTGATGTTTTAGTTGTTGCTAAGTACTGCTTATGCTAGTCAAGGACTTTTCAGCTTCCCATGCTCTGCCAGGTGCACAGAAACTGGGAGGGGGCACAGCCAGAAGAGTTGATCCAAACTGACCAAAGGGCTATTCCATACCATGTGACGTCATGCTCAGGATATAAACTGGGGGGGGGTTGGCCGGGGAGCAGCGATCACTGCTCGGGAACTGTCTGGGTATCAGTCGGCAGGTGGTGAGCAATTGCATTGTGCATCTCTCGCTTTGTATATTATTATCATTATCATTATCATTATCATTATCATTATCATTATCATTATTGTATTGTTATTATTAGCATTACTATTTTACTTTATTTCAATTATTAAACTGTTCTTATCTCAACCCAGGAGTGTTTCTCACTCTTACTCCTCCGATTCTCTCCCCCATCCCATCGGGGTAGGGGGAGTGAGCAAGCGGCTGCGTGGTGCTTAGTTGCTGGCTGGGGCTAAACCACGACAGTTAGATCTGGAATGAAATTTTTGTCCTCCTTGTCCTCCTTCTGAATCTTGAATGGTGTCTGATCCTAAGGGGAAAAAAAATATCTATTTCTTTGGCAGTGCTTGCTTAGACTCTACAGAAGCAGGAACTTCATAGTATCAGCTTAAGAGCAGAACCATATTTCAGCATCCAACATGCACAGATCTGAAAGGCAACTACCGCATAATTAAGGCAAAAGCTTAAATCTCATCACTGTCATATTTCCTAATGCTCAGCATAACAGATTTACTCTGGACTATTCCAGTGTGCGTTATTAAGTATACAACTCTGCACATTATATTTTACATCAGATATTAATTTCCTAAAAAGTCCCTAAATACACATTAACCTGAGATGTTTTCTGGGCAATTGGGTAAATAGTTTTGGTTTTAAAATTTCCCTAAACACAAATTTACATAATACAATCTGTTTATAAAAACTCCAACAGGCCACTGTAGTCTAACAGATAATAATATAGCTCGAATTAGTATTCATATTGCAGGAACTTCTAAATCATTTATTTTAATGGCTACAAGAAACTTCACTCCAAGACAATGCATTCAGCTAGCATTAAAGCTCTTATTTAAAACTGCAAAAAGAAAACATAGGCTTAATGCTGAAATCCCAGACTATCACTCAATCCCTTAATTTACCTAACTGTTCTTAAATTCACTTCCTAGTTGCCCAAAGTGAAAAAAGCTTTCCAGACCTGCTGTGAACATAATTTCAAGGGGCTCATGCAGGTGTAGACACTTGGCTTAAGAACATTGGATAACCAAATATGCAATGCTTGGCTGTATTATGAAAAGCAGTGACAGGCATGCATAGAAGCATGATGGGCAAACAAATCCACTATTAGCCCAACTCAGGATGCCAGATGAAGAAATGCTATTTTCCTTTCAGAGATATCACTGAAACCACCTTGTGCACATTCATTCATTCAAGTCTGGTCCTTCTACAGGTCTAGCACTAAGGCTCTCAAAGCACACACCTTTACCTTCTAGGGACACTTATTTCTTGTCCCAGACTGTGGAGTAATTGCTGGAGGTGATTTAGAGATTAAACTTAGATTCACAATTTTAGGAAAGGCACAGCACTGAAGAAGCCTCCAGGGTGGAGTGCAGCTGGCATGCAAGGAATCCATTTCACGGAACTTCCCTGGGCCTGCAACCTTAGATGTCGGCAACACCAGGGGAACTTGGTGTGTTGGCTCTAAGAAGACCTGCCCGGAGGGTGGAGCGGTGTGGAGACACCGCAGCCAGGCTCTGTGTGGCACCCCACATGGGACTGCTGTGAAGCATTCTGCCCAGCCGGGGCAGCTCCTGTGCCCTTGGATTCCCCAGTACACTCCGTCAAGCCCGGAGACTTGGTCTATCTACGGACATGGGAAGATGAAGCATTTGTCGCCTTATTGCTGCTGCTTTTAGTCCCTGTATAGTCCTGACTGTGCCAGAACATGGCAAACAATTTATTGTAGATGTACTTACCAAAGGAACAGAGCGCAGTATAATGGAACACTGCGAGAACTTGGGCAAACGATGGATGAATGAAGAAGGACAATAGGAAAGGGTATAATATGAGACCCTGGGCCAACAACCTGTCATGGTTTTAACAAAATGCTGTCCTTTGGCAAACTTTGCTCATTATAATATCATTATAATGCCAAAACACACCTCCATCCCAAAACCTACCTGCCTCTAAGGTGCGACCACTCCTCGCTGAGCTTGCGCTTTGAATTTTTCCTAGCCTATACCTTTAAAGCGAAGCGAGAAAGTTTTACACCAATCATAAGAAAGTATGTATGACTAGAGTCACTCAAACTCCACCTGAAAGGTAAAAAATAGTATAAATTAGCCTAAGAGACAGGGGATGTTAGGGAAGATACCATCACGTACCACTCTTACTTCTGGGATCAGTCAACGGGCTGAGCCTCTCTTCCCTCCAATCGGGACGCCTTTGGGTAAGATTTGAACACTTGGTTATACCAAGTGCCTCCCCGGGAAACTTAGAAACCTCTATATACAGTTGCTTTATATCTTTTGATGCATCTGTGTTACCCATGCTTTGGTATTTGCATGTGACTTTGTCCTGGTTTCGGCTGGGATAGAGTTGATTTTCTTCCTAGTAGCAGGCACAGTGCTGTGTTTTGGATTTAGTAGGAGAAGAATGCTGATAACACACCGATGTTTTTAGTTGTTGCTGAGTACTGCTTATGCTAGTCAAGGACTTTTCAGCTTCCCATGCTCTGCCAGTTACACAGAAAGTGGGAGGGGGCACAGCCAGAATAGTTGATCCAAACTGACCAAAGGGCTATTCCATACCATATGACGTCATGCTCAGGATATAAACTGGGGGGGGTTGGCCGGGGAGCAGCGATCACTGCTTGGGAGCTGTCTGGGTATCGGTTGGCGGGTGCTGAGCAATTGCATTGTGCATCACTTGCTTTGTATATTGTTATTATTATCATTATTATATTGTTATCACCATCATGACTATTTTACTTTATTTCAATTATTAAACTGTTCTTATCTCAACCCAGGAGTGTTTCTCACTCTTACTCCTCCGATTCTCTCCCCCATCCCATCGGGGTAGGGGGAGTGAGCGAGTGGCTGCGTGGTGCTTAGTTGCTGGCTGGGGCTAAACCACGACAGTCCTTTTTGGCGCCCAATGTGGGGCTCGAAGGGTTTGAGATAATAACAGATTAATCAGAGTGTATTAAGGAGTCTGTTAACAGTTGCTGGTCACGATATTAGTTCATCTGATCTGCGCCATGACCTTTTTTTTGCAATACACGTTAAAACTTGTTGTCAGTTTGTGCAGTGTGCTATGCTTTGCAGTGATTCATGATGTTTTGCTTGGGAGGCTCCTTATCAAAACCCTGACCTTGAGCATTCTTTGGTGTTTGGGTTTCATACAGAAGTCACTACTGTACTTTGGGTACTACCTCATAGAGAGAGTTAGCAATTATACTTTTTACTCTGTGAAGCTTGATGTGGAGGAAATACAGAATGGCACCTTTGCTACCTTCTTCTATGATGTTTCCTCCTTCATTACAACAACTTTTCAGTATCTTGAACACCCCTGGGCAGTTAAGATACTTCTATTGATACTTCTTGGGAATGTTGTTTCGGTTTTGATAAAGGTCAGTAAGCAGTTCAGGAATATCATCCAGAGATCTACCCCAAGGCTGGATAGTTATGAGTGGCAGGGTGTGTGGGATCGTATGCGCAAGTACCTACTACAGTGGGCACCTCCCGTGTTTTGGAACTTCACCCCTGAAGAAGTGCAGAATCCTGAAGAATTAGTAAAGTATTTGGAAGAAATGTGTTGTCACCCTGGCAACTCCAGAGAAACACAAATCATTGCAACATGCAGGGGACTGGCCCATGCCTATCAAGCCAAGGTCAACACTAATCAGTACCCTCAAAAGAAAGAGAAGGTCTCTGGATCTGATGATGACAAAACAACAAGCACTGTGGCTACTCAAACCCCCACTACAGGCCCTGCAGCTACTCCAAGCCCCACTACAGGCACTGCGGCTACTCAAACCCCTGCCCCAGGCACTGTGGCTACTCCAACCGCAGCCACGACCACTGCGGCTACTCAAACCACAGCCATGGGCACTGCGGCTACTCCAAACCGAGTGACAGTCACTGCAGCTAAACCAGGAACCAACCCGTGCCAGTATCCATTGCCCCTATAGAGAAGGAAAAATACACAAGAAAATCGGCTCGTTTAGTAAGGGATGAAGATGAACCAGGGCCATCACGAGAACCAGAGAAGGAAGAACCCATAAATGAGATGGTGACCACCCGATCCCTATCCCTGAGTGAGCTGCGAGATATGCGAAAACATTTCAGTCGTCATCCAGGCGAGCACATCATCGCCTGGCTGCTCCGATGCTGGGATAATGGGGCCAGTAGCCTGGATTTAGAGGGTAAGGAAGCCAAACAGCTGGGATCCCTTTCCAGGGAAGGGGGCATTGACAAAGCAATTGGAAAAGGGGCAAAAACGCTCAGCCTCTGGAGGCGACTTCTGTCAAGCGTGAAGGAAAGGTATCCCTTCAAGGAGGATGTTATAGACCGCCCAGGCAAATGGACCACCATAGAGAAGGGTATCCAGTACCTGAGGGAATTAGGCGTGCTGGAGGTGATTTACAGTGACCTGAACGATGAGCAGTTACCCAAAGATCCAGATGAAGTCAGGTGCACACGACCCATGTGGCGGAAGGTGGTACGGAGCGCACCAGCATCGTATTCCAACTCGTTGGCAATACTAGCCTGGAAAGACGACGAGGCACCAACGGTGGATGAAGTGGCTAGACAACTCCGGGACTACGAAGAAAAGCTCTCTTCCTCCCTACGGGCCTGTGTCTCGGCTGTGGAAAAACTGTCTGAAAAAATATGCCAAGAGTTCCAACAACTCAGAGAGGATCTGTCCTACTCCCCACATGCACGGACCAGTATCTCAGCCATTAGGAGTCAACGTCCCTATGCTCAAGAGAGAGGATATAGAGGATACACACCACGGGACACCCTGTGGTTTTACCTGTGTGATCACAGAGAGGACATGAGGAAGTGGGATGGAAAACCTACCTCGAGCCTAGAGGCACGGGTGCGTGAGTTGCAAGGAAAAACTATTACAAAAGGCGGTTCTTCCAGGAAAATTGCAGCCCCAGTTTCCAGTGAGCAGTTCCCCAGACATAGCAAGAGGGCTAATTTAACTCCCAATCTTAATCAAGGGACTTTTGATTCACATTTGCAAGAAGTGAACAATGAATACTATGACCAGTGTTAGAGGGGCCCTGCCTCCAGCCAGGTGGAGGAAAGGGACAAACGAGTTTACTGGACTGTGTGGATTCAGTGGCCTGGAAAATCGGGCCCACAGGAGTAGAAGGCTCTAGTGGACACCGGTGCACAGTGTACCCTAATGCCATCAAGTTATAGAGGGGCAGAACCCATCTGTATTTCTGCAGTGACAGGGGGATCCCAACAGCTAACTGTACTGGAGGCCCAAGTGAGCCTAACTGGGAATGAGTGGCAGAAGCGCCCCATTGTGACTGGCCCAGAGGCTCCGTGCATCCTTGGCATAGATTACCTCAGGAGAGGGTATTTCAAGGACCCAAAAGGGTACCGGTGGGCTTTTGGTATAGCTGCTTTGGAGACAGAGGAAATTAAACAGCTGTCCACCTTGCCCGGTCTCTCAGAGAACCCTTCTATTGTGGGGTTGCTGAGGGTCGAAGAACAACAGGTGCCCATCGCTACCACAACTGTGCACAGGCGGCAATATTGCACCAACTGAGACTCCCTTATTCCCATCCATAACCTGATTCGTCGACTGGAGAGCCAGGGAGTGATCAGCAAGACTCGCTCACCCTTTAACAGTCCCATATGGCCAGTGCGAAAGTCTAACGGGGAGTGGAGACTAACAGTGGACTATCGTGGCCTGAACGAAGTTACACCGCCGCTGAGTGCTGCCGTGCCAGACATGCTAGAACTTCAATATGAACTGGAGTCAAAGGCAGCCAAGTGGTATGCCACAATTGACATCGCTAATGCATTTTTCTCCATCCCTTTGGCAGCAGAGTGCAGGCCCCAGTTTGCTTTTACCTGGAGGGGTGTTCAGTACACCTGGAACCGACTGCCCCAGGGGTGGAGGCACAGCCCCACCACTTGCCATGGACTGATCCAGACGGCACTGGAACAGGGTGAAGCTCCAGAACATCTGCAGTACATTGATGACATCATTGTGTGGGGCAACACAACAGAAGAAGTTTTTGAGAAGGGAAAGAAAATAGTCCAAATCCTTCTGAAGGCTGGTTTTGCCATAAAACAAAGTAAGGTCAAGGGCCCTGCACAGGAGATCCAGTTTTTAGGAATAAAATGGCAAGATGGACGTCGTCAGATCCCAATGGATGTGATCAACAAAATAACAGCTATGTCCCCACCAACTAGCAAAAAGGAAACACAAGGTTTCTTAGGCGTTGTGGGTTTTTGGAGAATGCATATTCCAAATTACAGCCAGATTGTAAGCCCTCTCTACCAAGTGACCCAGAAGAAAAACGATTTCAAATGAGTGCCCCCCTGAGCAACAACAAGCCTTTGAACAAATTAAACAGGAGATAGTTCATGCAGTAGCCCTTGGGCCAGTCCGGGCAGGGCAGGATATTAAAAATGTGCTCTACACCGCAGCTGGGGAGAATGGCCCTACCTGGAGCCTTTGGCAGAAAGCACCAGGGGAGACTTGAGGTCGACCCTTAGGGTTTTGGAGTCAGGGATACAGAGGATCCGAAGCCTGCTATACTCCAACTGAGAAAGAGAGATTGGCAGCATATGAAGGGGTTCGAGCTGCTTCGGAAGTGGTTGGTACTGAAGCCCAGCTCCTGCTGGCACCCCGACTGCCAGTGTTGGGCTGGATGTTCAAAGGGAGGGTCCCCTCTACACATCATGCAACTGATGCTACGTGGAGTAAGTGGGTTGCACTAATTACACAACGGGCTCGAATAGGAAACCCCAGTCGCCCATGAATCTTGGAAGTGATCATGGACTGGCCAGAAGGAAAAAAACATCAGAATATCACCAGAGGAGGAGGTGACACGTGCTGAAGAAGCCCCACTGTATAATAAATTGCCAGAAAATGAAAAGCAATATGCCCTGTTCACTGATGGGTCCTGTCGTCTTGTGGGAAAGCATCGGAGGTGGAAAGCTGCTGTATGGAGTCCTATACGACAAGTCGCAGAAACTGCTGAAGGAGAAGGGGAGTCAAGTCAGTTTGCAGAGGTGAAAGCCATCCAACTGGCTTTAGATATTGCTGAAAGAGAAAAGTGGCCAGTACTTTATCTCTATACTGACTCATGGATGGTGGCAAATGCCCTGTGGGGGTGGTTGCATCGATGGAAGCAGAGCAACTGGCAGCGCAGAGGCAAACCCATCTGGGCTGCCGCATTGTGGCAAGATATTGCTGTCCGGGTAGAGAACCTGGTTGTAAAAGTACGTCACATAGATGCTCATGTACCCAAGAGTTGGGCCACTGAAGAATATCAAAACAACCAGCAGGTGGATCAGGCTGCACACTCCGACAAACCCACCAAGGCAAGCAACATGTGCTCACCATGGTGGAAGCAACCACCGGATGGCTGGAAACATATCCCGTGCCCCATGCCACCTCCTGGAACGCCATCCTGGGCCTTGAAAAGCAAGTCCTGTGGCGACATGGCACCCCAGAAAGAATTGAGTCAGGCAATGGGACTCATTTCCGAAACAACCTCATAGACACCTGGGCCAAAGAGCACGGCATTGAGTGGGTATATCACATCCCTTACCATGCACCAGCCTCCGGGAAAATCGAACGATACAATGGACTGTTAAAGACTACCCTGAGAGCAATGGGTGCTGGGACATTCAAACATTGGGATACACATTCGGTAAAAGCCACCTGGTTAGTCAACACCAGGGGATCTGCCAATCGAGCTGGCCCTGCCCAATCAAAACTTTTACGTACTGTAGAAGAAGATAAAGTCCCTGTAGTGCACATAAAAAATAGGCTGGGGAAGACAGTCTGGGTTACTTCCCCCTCTGGCAAAGGCAGACCCATTTGTGGGATTGCTTTTGCTCAAGGACCTGGGTGCACTTGGTGGGTGATGCGAAAGGATTGGCAAGTCCAATGTGTACATCAAGGGAATTTGATTTTGGGTGAAAATAGCCAATGAACTGAATGGTATGATATTTATTGCTACATAATACTGTATGTTATCTCTTAACTGTACGTTAATATATTTATATAGTATAATGTTAATATAATGATATAGTGGGTTAATGTTAAGTATATAGTACTGTATGTTACAGTTGCTATATGCCACATCAATGGTATTACAGTGAGAATTGCCCAGCTTAATGAAAATGAACTTTGATGAAACCGTGTTGGAATGAGAACTGGCTTCAGCATGCAACCATCCTACACCGCACACCACCTCTCCTGCTCTGAAAGACTGTGATGACAGATGAATCCAAAGTCTTGGGCTAAATGAACTCAATGGACATTTTAGAGGGATGGGCCATAGACGAAGGGAATGATATCTGTGTGTATAGATCAAGATAGGGAAAGTGGTGGTGATAAATTAGAACACATTGGAAAGGGGAGGGCCTGTGCATGACATAGATGGTATAGAATAAGGGGAGGATACTGCCCTGGTTTTGGCTGGGATAGAGTTAATTTTCTTCCTAGTAGCAGGCACAGCGCTGTGTTTTGGATTTAGGATGAGAAGAATGCTGATAACACACTGATGGTTTAGTTGTTGCTGAGTACTGCTTATGCTAGTCAAGGACTTTTCAGCTTCCCATGCTCTGCCAGGTGCACAAGAAACTGGGAGGGGGCACAGCCAGAATAGTTGATCCAAACTGACCAAAGGGCTATTCCATACCATATGACGTCATGCTCAGTATATAAACTGGGGGGGGGGTTGGCCGGGGGGGCAGCGATCACTGCTCGGGAACTGTCTGGGTATCGGTTGGCAGGTGGTGAGCAATTGCATTGTGCATGACACCAAGAAGTTACAGAAGCTAATTTATGAGGAAATAACAAAAGCAAGTGTATTTGCATTTATAGCTTACTAAAGAATGAATTAGAGCCTAGTTCTTTAGTATTTAATCAAAGAAAGCTCAGTCTAAAGTTTTGCTCAAGTAAGGATAGAGAGTCAAATCTTAAAATGACAAACACTTAATCTGAGAGGTGTGCACACCAAGGAGGGAAAGGGATAATGCAGAGAGATGCAAAAATTCAAAAATTAACGATGTACCAAAATTGAGCAAAGAAAATGTAAGGAAAAAACCTATTTCAGAACAAAGTTACTCATTCACCTATAGAATAATTAATAAAACGAATGAAGTGACTATTGCAACCTGGAAAATTTAAAACTAACATATGGTGCAAAGGGATCAGTTATGTATAGGTAGACAGATTAAGCAACAAAACAGGTTGTTCTCTATTTTCAGCAATCCATCATATCACTCAAATGCAGCGTAGTTAGTAGGACTTCCTGCAGGGCACCACAATATCCAATGAATTTTTATGCTATTCCCTGAAACTACACAACAGAGAAGACTATGTAAATAAAGACCTTATTAACCTACCTAACCTACATACTAAGGCAGGAGTTGTAGAGTAGCATCGCCAGAAAAGAAATGAGTCTCAGCACTGCTACCTCCTTATGAATATTGAAGTACATCACCAACAAAGGAAAACACGCCTTGAACATTTTTCCATTTTGTCTGCGCCTCACATCGCAATAACCCTGCTGAGCGTGAATGGCAAATTTTAAATGTCATTCAGGACCCATTGAATACTGCTAGTATTTGCATTCCTTAAAAAATAGAAAAACATTAACCTTTTGTTTTATTGAATAAAAATGCCATGGAAATGCTGATGTAGTCTTCAGAGACTGAAATACTTTTACAAAGAAGAATAGCTGTCATTTATTAGACACAAAGAACAATTACTTGATAGGATGCTTTCTGACAGAAAGCAGATTTGTATTCTCATCATAGAAAACACATTGTAAAAAAATCCAGCACAGACCTCTGAGACTTGAATAATTTAAAGCTGCATTTGGTGCAATTTGAATTTTTCTTTAGGGAGGCAAAGTTAAATACCTTTAATTTGTTCTAATTATTTCAAATTTGCAAGTTAATTATGGCTGATCATTAAATAACAAAAAGAACTATCGTCTCCATAGAGTTTTACCTCCTACCCTCTGCATTACTCAAGCTAGATTTTAGTATGCATGAATTAACTTTCTAAATAATCACACGGTTTCGCTAAATGGCTCAGTAAAATGAGCTCTGATCCTTAGAAAAAACATTAATGGATATTAGAAAGGCTATTGGGACCCATGTTACTTACATTATAAGTATTTTTAATGGGGTCTTATTTACTAATCTTTATGTACTTGTGGCGAGTTTGACCTTGGCTGGATGCCAGGTGCCGCCAAGCTGCTCTATCACTCCCCTCCTCAGCAGGACAGGTGGGGAGAAAATGAGATGGAAAAACCCAAAAACCTCATGGGTCAAGATACAGGCAGTTTAGTAAAAAAAAAAAAAAAAGCAAAAGCAAAGGCTGCACGCAGAAGCAAAAAAAAAAAACACCACAGATTTTATTCTCTACTTCCCATCAGCAGGCGATGTCCAGCCACTTCCTGGGAAGCAGGGCTTCGGTACGTGTAGCAGTTGCTCCAGAAGACAAACGTAAATAACGAATGCCCCCCCTTCCTCCTCCTTTCTCTTAGCTTTTATTGCTGAGCCGACGTCATATGGTATGGAATATCCCTTTGGTCAGTTTGGGTCAGCTGTCCTGGCTATGTCCCCTCCCAAGATCTTACCCACCCCCAGCCTACTCGTGAGGTGGGGGAAATGTTGGAGACAAAGCTTTGATGCTGTGCGAGCACTGCTCAGCAGTAGCCAGAACACTGGTGTGTTATCAACACCTTTCTAGCTACCAATCCAAAGCACAGCACTATGAGGGCTGCTATGGGGAAGATTAACTCCATCTCAGCCAGACCAAATACAGTACTGTTCAAGTTAAGGCACCATATAGATACATTATTCTGCTTTAACAGAGGAAAGACAGTTCTTCAAGATACTAAAACAAATGTCCATTTAGAGCCAACTAAATTAATTTTTAAATTAATGCAGGAAAACTCTGATAGAATTTAACTTTATCTGCTCATCCTGAAGAATCAATCCAACATAATGGTAGCCTTGGTCTGCAAATGGAGTTTTACAGATCTATTGAATCGCTAAGCAACTCAAGCAGCTAAGACTCTTGCCACAGAGTAGCATTTACTATCAGCATGTGTACACCCATGAGGTTTCATCTCTTCCCTACTCCATACCTAGCGTTCATCTGATGCACTGAACTCTGATCTTTCTGTGCATTTTTCAGTGCAGATCAGTGGTATCCAGAGAACATGACTACATTATAACTAGTTAGAAACCCAAAACATGAGGCAATTCATGCCTCCAGTTTATATGTTCAACGGATGGCTGACTTAATTGTACCCTACTGCACCCTGTTGAGGCAAGGGCTTGCAAGTTCAACCATTATCAAACAGATTGCCATGGTAGGTTAGTTCCAAAAGCAAACATGTTGGAATGTTATTTTCCTGTTCTGCAATTTCTGTTTTAAAAGTAAAATAATTAACACTTCATGTGTGCAATCTGCTGCAATTATATCAGGCCAAGAATGTATAACAATTAATGATGCAAAACTGGTGATAAGTAGACAACCCAAGCAATATGTTTTTGTAGCTGGAACCTGTATTGCCATTTCAGATGCAGTTTGACAAACAGGGTGAAAATTGCTTCCCCCCAACTTTGGCTGGGAGAGTTTTCAGCCAGATCAGCTTCCAGAGTCAGCTCAGCATAAAGCAGCAGTATCACAAGTGCTGGGACAAAGATGAAGGTGTCTGTACATGATGGGATCTTCTTTTCAGCAGTTTAAATCAAGTTATCAAACCACATCTAGGAAAAACGCCAGTTCCAAAGTGGGACTGTTTGGGAAGTTGGTTGTCTGCATGGGAAATAAAAAAATATTTGCAGGGAGAAAAGAAATACTATAGACTTCGGATGAGTGGTTCTAAAATCCAATAGCAGTGCTCTACTGAACAACCACAACTTTTTCAGTCCTCTCAAGTGTACTGTATTACTCTACTCCATGTAAGCCCTTACTTCCAGAACTACCAAGTGCCTCAGATTTTTCAAATGTTTTTTTTTTTCTGACTATGTGTCAGGTAGGGCAGTGTGATTACCCTTATCCACAAAGCAAAGATAAGAAACTTATGCAGTAAAGAAGCTGGGCCCCTGGACAGGAGCAGGTCAACAGAGGTGGAAGAGAACTGCAACCAACGCCCAAACACTCAACTCAGAAAAGGAGACACCTGCAATTAGTGCATACCCCATATGGATTCTTGCCCATGAGTTGGCGGGACTCATTGAGAGGGCTTTAAACTAGGTTTGAAGGGGGAAGGGGATATAAACGGGCCCGCTAGTGAGGAGCCCAGGGGCAGCATGGAAACATTGGGGGCGAAATTGATAGACCGGCTGGTAAGCGAGCCTACCAGGGGAGGTGCCTCGCTTGACCTGCTGTTTACTAACAGAGAAGGGCTTGTGGGAGATGTCGTGGTCAGAGGCCGTCTTGGGCTTAGCGACCACGATATGATAGAGTTCTCGATTCTGGGCGATGCCAAGCGGAGGGGCAGCAAAACTGTTACCATGGACTTCCGGAGGGCAGACTTTGGCCTCTTCAGGACCCTGGTTGGGAAAGTCCCTTGGGAGGCAGTCCTGAAAGGCAAAGGGGTCCAGGAAGGCTGGGCCTTCTTCAAGAAGGAAGTCTTAAGGGTGCAGGAGCGGGCTGTCCCCGTGTGCTGTAAGACCAACCGGCGGGGAAAACGACCGCCCTGGCTGAATAGGGAGCTTTTGCGGGGACTCAGGGAAAAAAGGAGAGTCTACCGCCTTTGGAAGAAGGGGCAAGCAACTCAGGAGGAGTACAGGGATCTTGTTAGGTCATGCAGGGAGGAAATTAGAAAAGCAAAAGCCCAGCAAGAATTTAATCTGGCCAATGCTGTAAAAGATAATAAAAAATGCTTTTATAAGTACATCAGCAATAAAAGGAGAGCCAAGGAGGATCTCCATCCCTTGCTGGATGTGGGGGGGAACATTGTCTCCAAGGAAAAGGAAAAGGCTGAGGTACTTAATGCCTTCTTTGCCTCTGTGTTTAACAGCCATACCAGTCATCCCAAGGGTACTCAGGCCCCTGAGCTAGAAGATAGGGATGGGGACCAGAATGGAGCCCTCATAGTCCAGGAGGAAGCAGTTAAGGACCTGCTACGCCACCTGGACACTCACAAGTCTATGGGGCCAGATGGGATCCACCCGAGAGTATTGAGGGAGCTGGCAGAGGAGCTTGCCAAGCCACTTTCCATCATCTATCAGCAGTCCTGGTTAACAGGGGAGGTCCCTGATGACTGGAGGCTTGCCAATGTGACGCCCATCTACAAGAAGGGCTGGAAGGAGGACCCGGGGAACTACAGGCCTGTCAGCCTGACCTCGGTGCTGGGAAAGATTATGGAGTTCATATTGAGTGCACTCAACAGGCATGTGCAGGTTAACCAGGGGATCAGGCCCAGCCAGCATGGGTTCATGAAAGGCAGGTCCTGCTTGATCAACCTGATCTCCTTCTATGACCTGGTGACCCGCCTGGTAGATGATGGAAAGGCTGTGGATGTCATTTACCTGGACTTTAGCAAAGCTTTTGACACCATCTCCCATAATGTTCTCCTAAGGAAGCTGGCAGCTCATGGCTTGGACAGGCGTAGCCTTCACTGGGTAAAAAACTGGTTGGGTGGCTGAGCCCAGAGAGTTGTGGTAAATGGAGTTAAGTCCAGTTGGCAGCCGGTCATGAGCCAGCAGTGTGCCCAGGTGGCCAAGAAGGCCAACAGCATCCTGGCTTGTATCAGGACTAGTGTGGCCAGCAAGAGCAGGGAGGTGATTGTTCCCCTGTACTCGGCACTGGTGAGGCCATACCTGGAATACTGTGTCCAGTTTTGGGCCCCTCAATACAGAAAGACATGGAGGTGCTGGAGCGTGTTCAGAGAAGGGCAACAAGGCTGGTGAAGGGTCTGGAGCACAGGCCTTATGAGGAGCGGCTGAGGGAACTGGGGTTGTTTAGTCTGGAGAAGAGGAGGCTGAGTGGAGACCTTATTGCTCTCTACAACTACCTGAAAGGAGGTTGTAGTGAGGTGGGTGTTGGCCTCTTCTCCCATGTAGTTAGCGATAGGACGAGAGGAAATGGGCTCAAGCTGCATCAGGGGAGGTTTAGGTTGGATATTAGGAAAAATTTCTTCACGGAAAGGGTGGTCAAGCATTGGAACCAGGCTGCCCAGAGAGGTGGTGGAGTCACCATCCCTGGAAGCGTTCAAAAAATGGGTAGATGTGGCACTTCGGGACATGGTTTAGTCTAGTCTACCCTTGATTGGTTTAGTGTGGACTTGGTAGTGTAGGTTAATTGTTGGACTGGATGATCTTAAAGGTCTTTTCCAACCTAAACGATTCTATGATTCTATGTGTCTGCTTAGAGCTAATCATGAGGAAAACCCTGACAACAGAGGTAGAGCATATGGCCCCTGCTTAGTGCGTCTCCATCTGCAACCTGGAGTCCTCTTCTGAGGGGACACATCCTGCCCCTTCTTTCCAATGGAGCTGGGGAGAAACACATCAAGATGTGGCAGCTCTGACTCAGCGTGGGCAAGGACAAGAGTGACGGCAGCAGTTTAAAACCGAGTGTACCCACCATTTCAGAGAGGCCACCGAGGTGAAGGGCTCCAGAGTGGAGGATTGCGATGGGGGACCCTTCCTAAAGCAGCAAATCGGTGGCAAAACCGCAAAGGCAAAAAAGCAGGGAGAGAGAGGGTACCCCAGCCCCCGCCCCTCCCCCAGAGCGGGAAAGAGTGAGCTCCAGACGAGCGGCAGCTCTGACTCAGCGTGGGCGGGGACAAGAGTGACGGCCGCCAAACCCCCTCACATGCAAGAGCAGCCCCCAGGGAACGTGAGCGACCAGGACCGTGGCGAACAGGGCGTGGCACGTCAGAAGGGCGTGGCGCAGCAGTTCGTGCAGGTGGGGCGTGCAGGCAGGGCACAGTCCCCCTACTGACTCTAAAGAGTAACTCAACTAGTGGTCATCGCCCTCCCAGGAGAGGACCTAGCAGCTATGGTTTCCACTCACCCAAAAGTCATTGCCAGAAGGAATGTGGCGACCCAGACAGAGTTCCCACACAAACATACGGCCGTCCAGGTCTCCGGCTGCAGGGAGTGCCTGAGCCTGTCACTCATACCAGAGGGCAGCGCAGAAAACAGCTGTCTTCAGTGTGACCAGGTGAATGATCTGCTCAGCCTTTTGGCAGAGCTGAAAGAGGAAGTGGAAAGGCAAAGGAGTATCAGGGAGTCTGACAGGGAGATAGATTGGTGGAGCTACACCCTACCATCCCTGAGGCCAAGGCAGCAGATGGAGGCTCCACAAGAAGCAGAGGATTCCCTACCCTCTTGCCAGCAAGCAGAAGGAAGGGACCTAAGAGGGGGAAATGGAAACAGGTTCCTGCTCAGGGCAGCAAACGAATCCCCTCCCAGCCTCCCTCACCTTCCCAGTTGCCCTTACACAACACATATGGGGCTCTGGAACTTGAGGGCCAGGCAAGTGAGGAGGGAGGTGAAGGTCCATCCAGGGGGTTGCCGAGGGCGATTCAGTCAGCCCCACGCATTATGACTGCCTCTGTTAAGAAAAATAGGAGTGTAACTGTGGTAGGCGATTCCCTTCTGTGGGAAACAGAGGGCCCAATATGCCGTCCAGACCCATCCCACAGGGAAGTCTGCTGCCTCCCTGGGGCCCTGGTTAGGGACGTTACTAAGAAACTCCCTGGTCTGGTACGGCCCTCTGATTATTACCCGCTATTGGTTATGCAGGTTGGCAGTGATGAGGTTGCGGAGAGAAGTCCTAAAGCAATCAAAAGGGACTTCAGGGCACTGGGGTGATTGGTTTCAGGATCGGGAGCACAGGTAGTGTTTTCCTCAATCCCGTCAGTGGCAGGGAAGAATGCTGAAAGGAACGGGAAAACTCACCTGATTAACAAGTGGCTCAGAGGCTGGTGCCGTTGGTGGGATTTTGGTTTTTTTGATCATGGGAAGGTTTACACAGCACTGGGCCTGCTGGCAACAGATGGAGTTCAGCTGTCTCCAAAGGGGAAAAGGATTCTCACTCATGAGTTGGCAGGACGTTAACTAGGATTGAAGGGGGAAGGGGATATAACCAGGCTCACTAGAGAGGAGCCCAAGGGTGGCATGGCAACGTTGGGGGTGAAATCGATAGCCCAGCTCAAGTGCATCTACACCAATGCACGCAGCATGGGCAACAAACAGGAGGAGCTGGAAGCCATTGTGCAGCAGGATAGCTATGACTTAGTCGCCATCACAGAAACATGGTGGGATGACTCTCATGACTGGAGGGCTGCATTAGATGGCTATAAGCTCTTCAGAAGGGACAGGCAAGGAAGGAGAGGCAGTGGGGTGGCTCTGTATGTTAGGGAGTGTTTCGATTGCATAGAGCTCAATGACTGTGATGATAAGGCTGAGTGCTTATGGGTTAAGATGAGGGGGAAGGCCAACAAGGCAGATATCCTGCTCGGAGTATAGACCACCCAACCAAGATGAAGAGGTAGATGAAGCGTTCTGTAAGCGGCTGGCAGAAGTCTCACAATCGCTAGCCCTTGTTCTCATGGGGGACTTCAACTTGCCAGATGTCTGCTGGAAATATAACACGGCAGAGAGGAAACAGTCTCGGAGGTTCCTGGAGTGTGTGGAAGATAACTTCCTGACGCAGCTGGTAAGTGAGGCTACCAGGGGAGGTGCCTCGCTTGACCTGCTGTTTACAAACAGAGGAGGACTCGTGGGAGATGTGGTGGTTGGAGTCCGTCTTGGGCTTAGAGGCCATGATATGATAGAGTTTTCAGTTCTTGGCGAAGAAAGGAGTGGGGTCAGCAAAACCGCTACCATGGACTTCTGGAGGGCAGAATTTGGCCTGTTCAGGACACTGGTTGGGAAAGCCCCATGGGAGGCAGTCCTGAAGGGCAAAGGGGTCCAGGAAGGCTGGGCCTTCTTCAAGAAGGAAGTCTTAAGGGCGCAGGAACAGGCTGTCCCCATGTGCCGTAAGACGAACCGGTGGGGAAGACGACTGGCCTGGCTGAACAGGGAGATTTTGCTGGGGCTCAGGAAAACAAGGAGAGTTTACCACCTTTGGAAGAAAGGGCAGGCAACTCAATAAGAGTACAGGGATCTTGTTAGGTCGTGCAGAAGAGGAATTTAGAATGGCAAAAGCCCTGCTAGAACTCAATGTGGCCACTGTTGTAAGAGATAACAAAAAATGGTTTTACAAATACATCAACAACAAAAAGAGAGCCAAGGAGAATCCCCATCCTTTGTTGGATGCAGGGGGGAACATTGCCACCAAGGATGAGGAAAAGGCTGAGGTACTTAATGCCTTCTTTGCCTCTGTCTTTAATAGCCAGACCAGTTATCCCCAGGGTATTCAGCCCCCGAGCTGGAAGACAGGGACGGGGAGCAGAATGGAGCCCCCATAATCCAGGAGGAAGCAGTTAATGACCTGCTACGCCACCTGGACACTCACAAGTCTATGGGGCCTGATGGGATCCACCAAAGGGTACTGAGGGAGCTGGTGGAGGAGCTTGCCAAGCCACTCTCCATCATTTATCAGCACTCCTGGTTAACAGGGGAGGTCCCTGAAGACTGGAGGCTTGCCAATGTGACCCCCATTTACAGGAAGGGCCGGAAGGAGGATTTGGGGAACTACAGGCCTGTCAGCTTGATCTCGGTGCCAGGTAAGATTATGGAGCGGTTCGTCTTGAGTGCGCTCAACAGGCATGTGCAGGTCAACCAGGGGATCAGGCCCAGCCAGCATGGGTTCATGAAAGGCAGGTCCTGCTTGACCAACCTGATCTCCTTTTATGACATGGTGACCTGCCTGGGAGATGATGGAAAGGCTGTGGATGTCATTTACCTGGACTTTAGCAAAGCCTTTGACACCGTCTCCCACAGCATTCTCCTAAGGAAGCTGGCAGCTCATGGCTTGGATGGGCATACTCTTTGATGGGTAAAAAAACTGGCTGGGTGGCCGGGCCAAGAGAGTTGTGGTGAACTGGAGTTGAGTTAAATCCAGTTGGTGACCGGTCACAAGTGGTGTTCCCCAGGGCTCTGTTTTGGGGCCAGTCTTGTTTAATATCTTTATCAACAATCTGGATGAGGGGATTGAGTGCGCCCTCAGAAAGTTTGCAGATGACACCAAATTGGGTGGGAGTGTCGATCTGCTCGAGGGCAGGATGGCCCTGCAGAGGGACCTGGACATCAATGGGCCGAGTCCAACTGTATGAGGTTCAACAAGGCCAAGTGCCGGGTCCTGCACTTGGGTCACAACAACCCCATGCAACGCTACAGGCTTGGGGAAGAGTGGCTGGAAAGTTGCCTGGCCGAAAAGGACCTGGGGGTGTTGGTCGACAGCCGGCTGAACATGAGCCAGCAGTGTGCCCAGGTGGCCAAGAAGGCCAACAGCATCCTGGCTTGTATCAGGAATAGTGGATGACTCTCACTAAGCGGGTCACCTTGTCATAGAAGGAGATCAGGTTATTCAAGAAGGACCTGCCTTTCATAAACCCATGCTGACCTGGCCTGATCACCTCGTTGTCCTGTATGTGCCACATGATGGCATTCAGGATGATCTGCTCCATGACCTTCCCTGGTATCGAGGTCAGACTGACAGGCCTGTAGTTCCCTGGATCCTCCTTCCGGCCCTTCTTGTGGATGGGCGTCACATTTGCTCACCTCCAGTCAACTGGGACCTCCCCGGTTAGCCAGGACTGCTGATAAAGGATTGAAAGTGGCTTGCCACAAAACCAATCCGTTCATGTCAGCAGAACAACAACCTTAAAAACACACTGTTAAAAATCCAAAACCTATTTCATATTGAAACACAGAGTACTTGAAAAAAATCTAAGCTTAACATTTTTCCCCTCCTGTAAAATGCAGGAAAAATATCCTATTCTAATACAGACCTTGAAGGCCATATTCAAGCCTAGCATGAGATTTTGTGGCCCAATTAAACCTGGCATTTTGAGGCTTATGTTAGATGCATCAGCATGTTAATGATGCTGCTGGGATCCAGTGCATGTTAATAAGAAACAGCTGCCTTCCTTTCTAGAGAGCATGTTCATTTATAGTTTTGAGATTTTCGGGACAGAGTCCATCTCCTTTCTCATGTATTTTTCTAGGCAAAAAGCAAGAGGGCAGGGGAGGTAGGGGAACACCTCAGCAGCCAGCAAGAGTTCTGGAGCTGAAATATAAATATTATCAAACCTGCTTGTAATGAAAGAATTTTTCATCACAGAAAACAGACAGTAATTGCCTACAATCTACATGTTATTATGCATACAGTATATTGCTGGGGGGGTGATGCAGAGCTTTCATCTCTTACAGTCCTGTTCAGGCTCAGCGCCTCTGAATCCAGTAATGCCTGTGGCTGTATCAGGTTTCTCTGTTGTTTCTTTCTCTTAAACTGTCTCTCTTGGACCTACTGCATTTGTTTTACTTTTCTCTCATCTTGGAGGAGTTATACCGGTAACTATGCTAACAACTTTTCCGTATATCAAGCTGTACCAGGGTACAGTAATCCATAGCACGGCTTCTCCAGACCACTCTGAAAGAGACCAGTTCCTTTCCCATTTCCTCAGCGACTGGTGCTCAGATATTTAATTCCACCAGCAATAATTGAGGCCACATATGCTCTTAATTAGCAATGACCTATTAGATCATACCAGCCATAGGTGAAACCCTGGCCTCATTGGATCAGTCAGAATATTGCCCTTATCTTCAGTGAAGTCAGGACTTCACTTAATATACACAGTTAGGGGTCCATTTGTAGCAAGTACTAAGCTAAATTCCTCCTAAAATTATATTCATGCCTTTCCTTTGAAGCCCTGTCCTCATTCGGCTTTGTTAGCTACATTTCAACTCCCCACCAGCACCTTTCCAACATATCTTAGTTTTCCTAATAAACAGCAAAAGGAGCTCTGATTACTTTCTCTCTTCTCTTCTGAATCCAAAGAAAATTCCAACATAAAGGTTTTCAGAAAGTCATAGAGAAATGGCCACAGAAAACAGACTGGCAAAGCTTTAGCAGGACAAAATGCTGTGATTGTGTGTTTGGCCTTTCTTATAGAGCAGAGCAGCTGTCATTCTAGCAAGCAGTGCTGTCAGTCTTCACAAAAGGAAGTCATAGAATCATAGAATAGAATCATAGAATCGTTTAGGTTGGAAAAGACCTTTAAGATCATCCAGTCCAACCATTAACCTACACTACCAAGTCCACACTAAACCAATCAAGGGTAGACTAGACTAAACCATGTCCCGAAGTGCCACATCTACCCGTTTTTTGAACGCTTCCAGGGATGGTGACTCCACCACCTCTCTGGGCAGCCTGGTTCCAATGCTTGACCACCCTTTCCGTGAAGAAAATTTTCCTAATATCCAACCTAAACCTCCCCTGGCGCAGCTTGAGCCCATTTCCTCTCGTCCTATCGCTAACTACATGGGAGAAGAGACCAACACCCACCTCACTACAACCTCCTTTCAGGTAGTTGTAGAGAGTGATAAGGTCTCCCCTCAGCCTCCTCTTCTCTAGGCTAAACAACCCCAGTTCCCTCAGCCGCTCCTCATAAGGCCTGTGCTCCAGACCCTTCACCAGCCTTGTTGCCCTTCTCTGGACACGCTCCAGCACCTCCATGTCTTTCTTGTACTGAGGGGCCCAAAACTGGACACAGTATTCCAGGTATGGCCTCACCAGCGCCGAGTACAGGGGGACAGTCACCTCCCTGCTCCTGCTGGCCACACTAGTCCTGATACAAGCCAGGATGCTGTTGGCCGCCTTGGCCACCTGGGCACACTGCTGGCTCATGTTCAGCATGTAAATGTGAAGTCACGTAAATGTCAAGTCATAGGTATAAAAACAATCCTTCAAAACAGCATCTGTATATCTGAAAAGCCTGCCTAGCTGTCACCAGTGAAAGTACCATAAGGAATGATGCAAAAGCCTGTTTAGGACAAAGTTTTTGAACTAAATCCAAACTTCTCCAGTAGATAAAGCCACATCACTCCTTTAGGAGGAGAATCACATGCTCTTCAGCAAAGTGAATGCCTGTCTTAGTGCATTATCCAGAATCACTATTGTTTGGCCGACAGCCAGCCCCATTCACAAAGTACCCATCGAAATGCCATATGCAAGCTATCTCCTGAACAAACATCCCCCAAATTAGGTTGCAATTTTTTGTGATAAAAGCATAGAAGAACAATGCATCATCCCTTCTCAACTTGGCTCACCCAGAACAAAAGTCATTACAGTAGATGGGCTGCACTGCAAAACAGGCTGTCACTGAGCTGTCGCTGCAGAGATCGGTCTGAGTGTGCAGGTAACCACCTGCTTGGTGCAAGAGTCCTTATGTTTTCCTTCGCTAAGACTATCGGTACATAAGCACTCTCTCCTCCATAGGAGTTTCCAGACAGGCTGATAGGTGTTGATAATAGAAGCTTTCAGTAAATGAGCAATAATTGCAAAAGCCCTTTTTCTGATCATGGATCACATCATGGAGCAATCATTTGCTAAAGATAAGTGAGAATATAGCAAAGGAGGGACACAATAAGAGTTGGAAAGTAGGTACTCACAGGGTTTCCAGTGTGCCCTACTAACAGAAGACATTTTGAAGAGATGCCTAATTAGAGCAACAGATATTTAAGATTGTACTCCTGTGTACAGGTATTATGAAGAGTTACATATGCACAGAAAATAAGAGTTTTGGAGAATCCTGTAGTGCCTATATGCAGACAGAAGAGTTATAAAAGACATAGCATCTACAGCTGCTTCTGTTCATTGACAAAGTTGCACTTGATAGATGCTAACTCTCAATACTCAGGATACTGGCATGATAAATTATCATCCCTGGTTTCTAAGTGAGGAAATGAAGGAACATAAAGTTACAAACTTCTCGCACTGATAGCAATGAAAATTAATAACCACTAACCTGGGCAAATACACGTACTCCTAAGAATCCTGAGGTGACTTTCTGGGTCACTGACAGCTCCCCTGATATCAGGGAACATGTTACAGGGAAAGCCTTTCATAAATGCATCAAATTCCATAATAAACACAATTAGAGGTTTTATCTTTCCTGTTCTTCTGAGGCTGCTGTCCTTCAATCTGATTTCTCTAATGATTAGGAACCATTACCACTGAAACCAACATGGGAGCACCCTTTAAGGACCCATCTTTTTCTATGAAAATTCTGTCCTCTTATTCTAATAATCTTTATCTGTATCACATGATGATTGAATCAAGCATTTTAAGCACAGATTATTAGTGGGTTTTAGGGTTACATAGGTCTGTTGATGTCGGAGACTTACAAATCTTGGGACCAGTGAATCTGGAGACTCTAATGCTTTTCTTATAGAATCATAGAACCATAGAATTGTTTAGGCTGGAAAAGACCTTTAAGATCATCCAGTCAAACCATTAACCTAACCCTACCAAGTCCACCACTAAACCAATTAAGGGTAGAGTAATAATTTCATGTTTCCTGGCTTGGTGGCTGGATTATTTTTTAATGAAAGTAAAAACTAGGAATCATTAAGGTTGGAAAGGGTCTCTAAGATCATCGGTCCAACCATGATTTCTTATTCCAAAAAGCCATCAAAGGCTCAGTGTGTTGGCACGGGCTCAGTCCAGGTACAAGGCACAACTCTAACATGATGCCAACATGTCTTCTTGCACCATGCTGGCTTCCCAGCCAAATACAAACCTGATGTGGTTTTTGATTCTTGTTTTATAGAGGGATCAAAACCAATGACATATTAGAATATAGCCAGGTCTGTAACTATAAATGTACATGGCATCCTAAATGCTCTCGTACTAGGATCTTTTAAAATGGTGTCATACACTATCCCACTTCTGTTGGAAACACCCCTCCTGATGCATCATTACACTTCATCGTCCTTTTTTCCATGATTAAATCACATCTGTGGGATGCAGTCACTCTATGATTAAGGAGTATATTAATGATTTACTACTATACTAGTACTCATATATATTATATTGCTTAGTAAAATGAAAACACTGAGATTGTTTATTGATCTGCTTTTAAAAAAATCTTATAGCCCAAAAAGAAGTAAATAGAGAAGTTAGACTTCGGGCTTTACTCAGATTAGTGGATTACCATACCCAACAGATGTAGATTTGACAAGGTAGCTCTTGGTAAATATTTAAAATATCACTTCTGGCCACTTCAATTGACTTGAATCCACTAAAGTTACATATTTCATAGAGTGTGTTTGATGGGTAGTGACTGAAAAATCAGGTATTTATTGCAAATACAATACAGACTTAGATCCTAACTGATTGCATACAACTCTCAAAACCATCGCCTGGGCCCCACAAAAAACAACACACTAAAGATTTCCTTACAATGCATGGATTTTATGTGAATGTGACAGCACCACCTAGTATTGACTCAACCAGGATGTTTACGGAACAGATTTAACACTTTTTTGTATTCTCATATTTGGGAAATAAAGAGACATAATAGAATTTAAACCAGGCAGAAACCATTGCCTTGCCAAGAAGCATGTATCGGTGAGATAAGTATTGGCACGCTCTGATGAACATTATCAAAGGAAGGAATGAGAGGAAGAGATTCTGGCATGAGGCTGTGTACAGTGAAGCTGCGGGCTCTGCCCAGACCCTGGGCTGCTGGTTCCCTGCCCCCAGAAACTGAATATTACGAATCCACTGTGTACTTTTGTTAGCCCAGATACAAGCGTCTCTTGTCATCTTACAGCTACCGCTATTGAGCTTAGGTCTTGGAACTCTACCTTTGCACAATTTTTTTATAACCTCTTTGGAAATGTCTGTCCAGAGCTCTGGCACCGTGATGTGGGTTTAGAGGCTTGCATTATTTGTGTTGTTCAACCATCTCAGCCCTACAGAATCTACAGCCATTGTATAAATTTAGCCCAACTCTCAGAGACATTACTTTCACAAAAAGGATGCAAGATCTAGATGCAGATTAAGGGAGGACAAATTTAAAAAGAAAAAAAGGATTAACTACGCATCAGTCAAACAGAAGGGCATGTAGTTATACAAAGAGGTGAAGCCTGGCACTATTGACAGAAGACTGAAGATCATAGAACCATAGAATCATAGAATGCTTTGGGTTGGAAGGGACCTTTAGAGGTCATCTAGCCCAACCCCCCTGCAGTGAGCAGGGATACATTCCACTAGATCAGGTTGCTCAGAGCCCCATCCAACATGACCTTGAATGTTGCCAGGGCTGGGGCCTCCACTACCTCTCTGGGCAACCTGTTCCAGTGCCTCACCACCCTTATTGTAAAAAATTTCTTCCTTATGTCTAGTCTAAATCTATTCTTCTTTAGTTTAAATCCATTATTCCTTGTCCTGCCACAACAGGCCTTGCTAAAAACATTGCCCCCATCCTTCCTGTAGGCTCCCTTTAAGTAATAAAAGACCGCAATAAGGTCTCCCCACAGCCTTCTCTTCTCCAGGCTGAACAACCCCAACTCCCTCAGCCTGTCCTCGTAGGAGAGGTGCTCCAGCCCTCAGATCATTTTTGTGGCCCTCCTCTGGACACGCTCCAACAGGTCCATGTCCTTCTTGTGCTGAGGGCTCCAGAGCTGGACGCAGTACTCCAGATGAGGTCTCACCAGAGTGGAGTAGAGTAGCAGAATCCCCTCCCTCGACCTGCTGGCCACGCTTCTTTTGATGCAGCCCAGGATTCGGTTGGCTTTCTGGGCTGCAAGCGCACATTGTTGGCTCATGTCCAGATTTTCATCCCCCAGTACCCCCAAGTCCTTCTCCGCAGGGCTGCTCTCTATCCCTTCATCCCCCAGCCTGTATTGATACCGGGGGTTGCCCCATCCCAGGTGCAGGACCTTGCACTTGGCCTTGTTGAACCTCATGAGGTTCACACAGGCCCACCTCTCCAGCTTGTCCAGGTCCCTCTGGATGACATCTCGTCCTCCTGGCGTGTCAACCGCACCACTCAGCTTGGTGTCGTCTGCAAACTTGCTGAGGGTGCACTCGATCCCACTATGTCATTGATGAAGATATTAAACAGCACTGGTCCCAGTACGGACCCCTGAGGGACTCCACTTGTCACCGGTCTCCATGTGGACATCGAGGCATTGACCATGACCCTCTGGATGCGACCATCCAGCCAATTCCTTATCCACCGAACAGTCCACCCATCAAACCCATATCTCCCCAATTTAGAGAGAAGGATGTTGTGGGGGACTGTGTTGAAGGCTTTACAGAAGTCCAAATAGATGACATCCATTGCTCTTCCCTTGTCCACTGATGCAGTTACTCCTTCATAGAAAGCCACTAGGTTGGTCAGGCAGGACTTGCCCTTGGTGAAGCCATGCTGGTTGTCTCGAATCACCTCCCTGTCCTCCATGTGCTTGAGCATAGCTTCTAGGAGGATCTGTTCCATGATCTTCCCAGGCACAGAGGTGAGGCTGACAGGTCGGTAGTTCCCAGGGTCCTCCTTTCTTCCCTTTTTAAAAATGGGCACAACATTCCCCTTTTTCCAGTCAGCAGGGACTTCACCTGACTGCCATGACTTTTCAAATATCATGGAGAGTGGCTTGGCAACTACATCAGCCAATTCCCTCAGGACTCTGGGGTGCATCTCATCAGGTCCCATAGACTTGTGTACATTCAGGTTCCTCGGGTGGTCTCGAACCTGATCTTCCCTTACAGTGGGAGGGGCTTTACCCCCCTGCTCCCCATCTTTTGGTCCATTGCCTTGGGAGGGGTGAGGAGAGAGGTTGCCGGTGAAGACCGAGGCAAAGAAGTTGTTGAGTACCTCAGCCTTCTCCTCGTCTGTTGATACAAGTTCGCCATTTTTGTTCATCAGGGACGGTACGCTTTCTTTAACCTTCCTTTTCTGGTTGACATACCTGTAGAAGCCCTTCTTGTTATTCTTTACGTCCCTTGCCAAATTCAGCTCCATCCTCGCCTTGGCCTTCCTGACCCCCTCCCTACACAACTGGGCAGCTTCCCTGTACTCTTCCCAGGACACCTGTCCCTGCTTCCACTGCCTGTGCAGTTCCCTCTTGCTCTTTAGTTTGACCAGCAGGTCTCGACTCAGCCATGCTGGTCTCTTCCCTTCCTTGCCTGATTTCTTACACTTGGGGACTGAGAGCTCTTGTGCTCTATGGAAGGTGTCCTTAAAGATCTGCCAACTCTGTTCCATTCCCCTGTCCCTGAGGACCGTTTCCCAGGGGGTCCTTCTGACTAACTCCTTGAAGAGCTGGAAGTTTGCTTTCCTAAAATTTAGGGTCCTGACTGCACTCCTCGCTTTTCCCATGTCCCTCAGGAGCGTGAACTCCACCAACGCGTGATCACTGCAGCCCAAGCTGCCTCCAGTCTTGACATCACCGATGAGCTCACTTGTATTGGTGACCATCAGGTCCAGTATCGCATCCCCTCGGGTAGGTGTGTCTATTACCTGGCTTAGGAAGTTGTCATCTATGCATTCCAGGAATCTCCTGGATTGCCTACAGCTCGCCGTGTTGCTTTTCCAGCAGATGTCGGGGTGGTTGAAGTCCCCCAGCAGGACAAGAGTCTGCAAGCGCGAAGCCTCCTGGAGCTGGAGGAAGAAGGCTTCGTCAGCAGGCTCCCCTTGATCAGGCAGCCTGTAGTAGACACCAACCACAAGGTTCCCTTTGTTGCCTCTGTCTCTGACTCTTACCCATAAGCTTTCGACCTGCTCGTGGCTATTCGTCAGGGACAGCTCTTCACACTGTGTCGATTTCTTTACATAGAAGGCAACGCCTCCGCCCCTCCTTCCTTGCCTGTCCCTTCTGAACAGCCTGTAGCCATCAATAGCCACATTCCAGTCGTGGGATTCGTCCCACCAAGTTTCAGTTATGGCAATCAGGTCGTAGCTGTCTAGTAGCACAGCAGCTTCCAACTCCTCCTGCTTGTTCCCCATGCTGTGTGTGTTCATGTAGAGGCATTTCATCTGGGCTGTTGGCCGTGTTGCCTTCTTAGTGGAACATCCCTTGTTTCCCTTGAGGTGTTTCACAAAGGTTTCCTTGTGAGCTCTAACTATCTCAGGAGCCCCTAGCTCATCTCTGCCAGACTTCAACTGTGCTGCAGCGTCCCCATCATGCCTCTGGGCAACAGGTTGAGGGCTCATAGTCGCACCCCATCCCTCTAACCATTGCGTACCATCCCACAGCTTGTCACAGGCAAGCCTGGTACGTTCCCCCTCCCCCTTCACATCTAGTTTAAAGCCCTGTCAATGAGCCCCGCAAGCTCCTGTGCAAAGACCCTCTTTCCCCTTTGAGAAAGGTGGCTCCCATTTGACGCCAGCAAGCCTGGTGCCATGTAGGCCGTCCCATTGTTGAAGAACCCAAAGTTGTGACGGTGGCACCAGCCTCGGAGCCATGTATTAAGAGATTGGGTCTGCCTGTTCCTTCCAATGTCACCTCCCACAACTGGAAGGAGGGAGGAAAAGATGACCTGTGCCCCCGATTCCCTCACTAAGTGTCCCAAGGCCCTGAAGTCTCTTTTAATCACCCTTGGGCTACACACTGCATCTTTGTCACCACCCACATGGAACAGCAGTAATGGGTAGTAGTCCGAGGGCCGTACCAGGCTGGGGAGTCTCCTGGTGATATCTCTGGCCCGGGCTGCTGAGAGGCAGCAGACTTCGCTATGAGGAGGGTCCACCCAGCATATTGGACCCTGTTTTCCCCTCAGGAGGGAGTCTCCTACAACTATGACCCTTCTTTTCTTCCTTGTGGAGGTGGTAGTAATATGGGGGGTAGGTCTTTGTGATCTTGGCGTCTCTTCTGGTGTAGATGGATCGACGCCCACATCATCCACTGACTGGTCCTCCACATCTAGAGCCTCATACCTATTGTGCAGAGGCACCTGAGGAGTCATGGTGGGCAAGGAAAGGGTTCGCTTGCCGCCCCGATTGTGGACTTGTTTCCACTCGCTGCTTCCCTCTAAGACCCTGCCTGCATCCTCGTGGGGGGAGGATACTGGCTCCCTTTGATCACGGGCTTTCTCTGGAGGCTGTCCCTGGTCAGGTTTCCATGAGCTCAGGGCGTGGTTCCACCAGTCTATCTCTTGCTCAGACTCCCTGATGCTCCATAGCCTGTCTACTTCCTCTCTTAGCTCTGCCACCAGGCCAAGTAGATAGTCCACCTGGTCACAGCGCACACAGCTGTTCCCTCCACTGCCATCTGTTCCCAGAGCAAGCTGGTGGCACTCCCTGCAGCCGGAGACCTGGACGTCTGTGTGTTTCCCTGGGAGCTCAGTCTGGGTAGATACAGCCTTTCTGGGTAGTGTAGAGGATACAGCCTTCCGCTGGGTGGATACCATGGCCATGCCTAGGTTCCCTCTCACCAGCTGAACTTACTGAATTTACATCTTAAGCTAGGAGGGGGACATCGCCTTCCCCGCATGGCCTGCCCACGCAAACTGCCATGCAACGCCCTTCTGACACACCACGCCCTGTTTGCCCGTCCTCTTCGCTGCGCTCCCTGGGGGCTGCTTTCGTAGGTGAGTCGGATTGGCCACTATCACTCCTGTCCCCACCCACGCTGAGTCAGAGCTCCCGCTCCTCAGGAGCTCACATTTTCCCGCTATTTCCCGCTCTGGGGGGGGGAAGGGGTGCCCTCTCTCTTGGGTATCTCTCTGGCTGGGTAACAGTTGGCGGGTGGTGAGTGTCGTGGTTTAACACCAGCCAGCAACAAAAGCACCACGCAGCCGCTCGCTCACTCCCCCTGCCCCGGTGTGATGGGGGAGAGAATCGGAAGAGTAAGAGTGAGAAAAACTCCTGGGTTGAGATAACAACACTTTCATAATTGAAATAAAATAAAGTAAAATAGAAGTAGTAGTAATAAGAATAATAGTAGTAATAATAATATACAAAGCAAGTGATGCACAATGCAATCGCTCACTACCCGCCAACCGATACCCAGACAGTTCCCAAGAAGCGATCACTGCCCCCCAGCCAACTCCCCACAGTTTACATACTGAGCATGATGTCATATGGTATGGAATAGCGCTTTGGTCAGTTTGGGTCAACTATTCAGGCTGAGAGAGTTGGGGTTGTTCAGCCTAGAGAAGAGAAGGCTGCGAGGAGACCTTATTGCGACCTTCCAATACTTAAAGGGGGCTACAGGAAAGGTGGGGACAATCTTTTTAATAAGGCCTGTTGTGACAGGACAAGGAATAACGGATTTAAACTAAAGAAGAATAGATTTAGACTAGACATTAGAAGGAAGTTTTTTACAATGAGGGTGGTCAAGCAGAGAGGCGGTAGAGGCCCCATCCCTGGCAACATTCAAGGTCAGGTTGGACGGGGCTCTGAGCAACCTGATCTGGTTAAAGCTGTCCCTGCTCACTGCAAGGGGGTTGGGCTAGATGACCTCTAAAGGTCCCTTCCAACCCAAAGCATTCTATGATATTATGATTCTATGATTCTGGCCGTGCCCCTTCCCAGTTTCTTGTGCACCTGGCAGAGCATGGGAAGCTGAAAAGTCCTTGACTAGCATAAGCAGTACTTAGCAACAACTAAACCATCAGTGTGTTATCAGCATTCTTCTCATCCTAAATCCAAAACACAGCACTATGCCTGCTACTAGGAAGAAAATTAACTCTATCCCAGCCGAAACCAGGACAGTGAGCAATTGCATTGTGCATCACTTGCTTTGTATATTATTATTACTACTATTATTATATTGTTATCATTATCATTACTATTTTACTTTATTTCAATTATTATACTGTTCTTATCTCAACCCAGGAGTTTTCTCACTCTTACTCCTCCAATTCTCTCCCCCATCCCACCGGGATAGGGGGAGTGAGCAAGCAGCTGCATGGTGCTTATGTTGCTGGCTGGGGTTAAACCACGACAGTCCTTTTTGGCATGCAACGTGAGGCATGAAGCGTTTGAGATAATAACAGATTAACCAGAGTGTATTAAGGAATCTGTTAACAGCTGCCGGTCACAATATTAGTTCATCTGATCTGCACCATGCTCCTGTTTTAGCTGTACATGTTAAAGATTGGTGTTGGTTTTTGCAGTTTGCGGTGCTCTGCAGTGATTAGTGATGTTTTGCCTGGGAGATTTGTTATTAAAACACTAACCTTGAGCATTATCTGGTATTTGCGTTTTGTACTGAAGCCATTACGGTATGTCAGGTACCACCACATGGAGACAATTAGCAATTATACCTCTTCCTCTGAGAGTTTTTTTGTGGAGGAAATACAGAATGGCACCTTCACTACCTTCTTCTATCATGTTTCCTCCTTCATTACAACAACTTTTCAGTATCTTGAACACCCCTGGGCAGTTAAGATACTTCTATTGATACTTCTTGGGAATACTGTTTCGGTTTTGACAAAGGTTACTAAGAAATTTAAGAATAGCATCCAGAGATCTGCCCCAAGGCTGGAGAGTTATGAGTGGCAGGGTGTGTCAGATAGTATGGGCAAGTACCTAGGACAGTGGGCACCTCAAGTGTTTTGGAACCTCACCCCTGAACAAGTGCAGAATCTGGGAGAACTAGTAAAGTATTTGGAAAAAGTGTGTTGTCACCCTGGCAACTCCAGAGAGAGACACAAATCATTGCAACATGCTGGGGGCTGGCCCATGCCTATCGAGCCGTGGTCAACACTAATCAGTACCCTCAAAAGAAAGAGAGGGCCTCTGGATCGGATGACAAAACAGCAAGCACTGTGGCTACTCCAATGACAGCCAAAGGCACCATGGCTACTCCACCCTCGCCACAGGCACCGTGGATAAACCACAGAACAAACCTGTGCTGGTATCAGTTGCCCCTATAAGAGAAGAAAAAATACACAAGAAAATCAGCTCGTTTAGTAAGGGATGAAGATGAACCAGGGCCATCATGAGAACCAGAGGAGGAAGAACCCATAAATGAGATGGTAACCACCCGATCCCTATCCCTGAGTGAGCTGCGAGATATGCGAAAAGATTTCAGTCGTCATCCAGGCGAGCACATCATCACCTGGCTGCTCCGATGCTGGGATGATGGGGCCAGTAGCCTGGATTTAGAGGGTAAGGAAGCCAAACAGCTGGGATCCCTTTCCAGCGAAGGGGGCATTGACAAAGCAATTGGAAAAGGGGCAAAAACCGCTCAGCCTCTGTAGGTGACTCCTGTCAAGCGTGAAGGAAAGGTATCCCTTCAAGGAGGATGTTATATACCGCCCAAGCAAATTGACCACCACAGAGAGAGGTATCCAGTACCTGAGGGAATTAGGTGTGCTGGAGGTGATTTATAGTGACCTGAATGATGAGCAGTTACCCAAATATCCAGATGAAGTCAGGTGCACACGACCCATGTGGCGGAAGGTGGTACAGAGCGCACCAGCATCGTATGCCAACTCATTGGCAATACTGACCTGGAAAGATGACGAGGCACCAACGGTGGATGAAGTGGCTGGCCAACTCCGGGATTACGAAGAAAGTACGTCTTTTTCCCTACGGGCCTGTGTCTCGGCTGTGGAAAAACTGTCCCAGGAGTGCCAGCAACTCAAAGTGGATCTGTCCTACTCCCCAGCTGTATGGAACAGTATCTCAGCCATTAGGAGTCAACATCCTTATGCTCAAGAGAGAGGATATAGAGGATACACACCACGGGACACCCTGTGGTTTTACCTGTGTGATCACAGAGAGGACATGAGGAAGTGGGATGGAAAACCTACCTCGAGCCTAGAGGCACGGGTGCGTGAGTTGCAAGGAAAAACTATTACAAAAGGCGGTTCTTCCAGGAAAATTGCAGCCCCAGTTTCCAGTGAGCAGTTCCCCAGACATAGCAAGAGGGCTAATTTAACTCCCGATCTTAATCAAGGGACTTTTGATTCACATTTGCAAGAAGTGAACAACGAATACTATGACCAGTGTTAGAGGGGCCCTGCCTCCAGCCAGGTGGAGGAAAGGGACAACCGAGTTTACTGGACTGTGTGGATTCAGTGGCCTGGAAAATCGGGCCCACAGGAGTATAAGGCTCTAGTGGACACCGGTGCACAGTGTACCCTAATGCCATCAAGTTATAGAGGGGCAGAACCCATCTGTATTTCTGCAGTGACAGGGGGATCCCAACAGCTAACTGTATTGGAGGCCGAAGTAAGCCTAACTGGCAATGAGTGGCAGAAGCACCCCATTGTGACTGGCCCAGAGGCTCTGTGCATCCTTGGCATAGACTGCCTCAGGAGAGGGTATTTCAAGGACCCAAAAGGGTACCGGTGGGCTTTTGGTATAGCTGCCTTGGAGATGGAGGAAATTAAACAGCTGTCCACCTTGCCCGGTCTCTCAGAGAACCCTTCTATTGTGGGGTTGCTGAGGGTCAAAGAACAACAGGTGCCCATCGCTACCACAACAGTGCACAGGCGGCAATATCGCACCAACCGAGACTCCCTGATTCCCATCCATAACCTGATTCGTCGACTGGAGAGCCAGGGAGTGATCAGCAAGACTCACTCACCCTTTGACAGCCCCATATGGCCAGTGCAAAAGTCTAACGGGGAGTGGAGACTAACAGTGGACTATCGTGGCCTGAATGAATTTACACCGCCACTGAGTGCTGCCGTGCCAGACATGCTAGAACTTCAATTTGAACTGGAGTCAAAGGCAGCCAAGTGGTATGCCACAATTGACATCGCTAATGCATTTTTCTCCATCCCTTTGGCAGCAGAGTACAGGCCCCAGATTGCTTTTACCTGGAGGGGTGTTCAGTACACCTGGAACCGACTGCTCCAGGGGTGGAAGCACAGCCCCACTATTTGCCATGGACTGATCCACACAGCACTGGAACAGGTTGAATCTCCAGAACATCTTCAGGAAACCCCAGTCACCCAGGAATCTTGGAAGTGATCATGGACTGGCCAGAAGGCAAAAACTTTGTAATATCACCAGAGGAGGAGGTGACACATGCTGAAGAGGACCCACTGTATAATAGGCTATCAGAAAATGAGAAACAATATGCTCTGTTCACTGATGGGTCCTGTCGTATTCTAGGAAAGCATCGGAGGTGGAAACGTGCTGTCTGGAGCCCTACACAGCAAGTTGTAGAAACTGCTGAAGGAGTAGGTAAATCGAGCCAATTTTCAGAAGTAAAGGCCATCCATCTGACTTGAGATATTGCTGAACGAGTGTCATGGTTTAACCCCAGCCAACAACTAAGCACCGTGCAGCTTTTTTTTTGATTGGGCAGGCCCAGCTCCTGATATAAGACTCTGTACAGCAGCTTTCCACCTCCCATGCTTTCCCACAAGACAACAGGACCCATCAGTGAACAGGGCATATTGCTTCTCATTTTCTGGCAGTTTATTATACAGTGGGGCCTCCTCAGCACATCACCTCCTCCTCTGGTGATATTGCAAAATTTTTTCCTTCTGGCCAGTCCATGATCACTTCCAAGATTCCTGGGTGATAGTAGTCAAGATGCAAGATGAAGGACTAGAGGGAGGGGTGGTGTTTTAACTGTTGATATACTGAAGGCATTTTTTTGCTGCTGTCGTGGTTTAGCCCCAGCCAGCAACTAAGCACCACGCAGCCACTCGCTCACTCCCCCTACCCCGATGGGATGGGGGAGAGAATTGGAGGAGTAAGAGTGAGAAACACTCCTGGGTTGAGAGAAGAACAGTTTAATAATTGAAATAAAGTAAAATAGTAATAATAATAATAATATAATAATGATGATGATAATAATAATAATATACAAAGCAAGTGATGCACAATGCAATTGCTCACCACCTGCTGACCGATACCCAGACAGTTCCCGAGCAGCGATCGCTGCTCCCCGGCCAACCCCCCCCAGTTTCTATACTGAGCATGACGTCATATGGTATGGAATAGCCCTTTGGCCAGTTTGGGTCAGCTGTCCTGGCTATGCTCCCTCCCAGTTTCTTGTGCACCTGGCAGAGCATGGGAAGCTGAAAAGTCCTTGACTAGCATAAGCAGTACTTAGCAACAACTAAAAACATCAGCGTGTTATCAGCATTCTTCTCCTACTTAATCCAAAACACAGCACTATGCCTGCTACTAGGAAGAAAATTAACTCTATCCCAGCCGAAACCAGGACAGCTGCAAAGGAGAAGGAAGCTGCAATAGCTGTCAGCAGCCAAGATGTGTATGGACAAGGAGGTTACGAGTCTGAGTGATGGAGGATGTGGCATTATCAAAATCAGAAGTGAAGAGAGATTCAGAAGAAAAAGTAAGGAGTTCTGTTGTGGCCAGATTAGGAATGATCTGAAGTCAAAACAACCAGGATTATGTGTTCAGGGAGGCAGTCTGATATGCAAGACTAGATGGAACAGAGCATAGGGTTTAAGAGTTATTGGCAGAGAGATGATAGCCAAATAAGTGTAACTGGATGTTGTCATCCAGGGAGATCATAGAATCATAGAATGCTTTGGGTTGGAAGGGACCTTTAGAGGTCATCTAGCCCAACCCCCCTGCAGTGAGCAGGGACAGCTTTAACTAGATCAGGTTGCTCAGAGCCCCATCCAACCTGACCTGGAATGTTGCCAGGGATGGGGCCTCTACCACCTCTCTGGGCAACCTGTTCCAGTGCTTGACCATCCTCATTGTAAAAAACTTCTTTCTAATGTCTAGTCTAAAGATGGGTACAGAAATCTCCAGGCAAATCAAGGAGTGACTAAATCCCTTCCCTGCCACTTCACAGAGGTTCCTACCTAGTTCCAAAAGAAATTATCTAAAATAGTGCTGCGAAAACATGCATTAAAAAAACTGTCTCTCCATAAAATCTAAAGATCATACTGTTTCTAAAATTAGGGCAACCACTAAATGAAAGTTAACCTGAATAATTACTTTAGCTAAACTTGGTCACATGCATTTAATATAATGAGATGAAGAATATGAAAAGGCCATTCATAATGGAATTCATAGAGTTAGGAATGCCATGCTTAGCTGCCTTATAACATATAATTAATGATCCTATAAAAATCCACCAGTACAAACTCTCCCGGCTGCCTGCAGAACTTTATGCTGGGTAGGGCAAGCAAGCATCTGCTTCCACAAATACTGCCCTTTGAGAAGCTGAAAAGCTATTTTTCCCCTGCTCCATCAGGGACCACACTGCCTTTTCATGACACACTGAGCTTTGAACCATGGTTTAGTGTGGACTTGGTAATGTTAGGTTAATGGTTGGACTGGATGATCTTAAAGGTCTTTTCCAACATAAACGATGATTCTATGATTCTATTACCCAAATCAGACTATAGCATTTGGCAACCCAGTACACATCTATCATGATAGACTGGTTATTGGAGAAATGTTAAAGTCATTAAACCTTTTCCATTGCTTCTCATACCCCACCTTCCCCTAGATTATTTATAATCCCCACTAAACCCACCCTCTGTTTATAGTCTTTTAACACAACAGAGAAATATCTACTGTCTGGAGAGCTGTCTTGCCTTATACCACTCCCAACCATTTGGTACAACAAAAGATGTTCTCTCTCCATCAAAAGGCCTGATCCCTCCTGAAGCTTTGATGCTCATATTCAAGGTTAAAGGATTAAGGCCTGAAACATTGAGTACCAGAGGAAAGGAAGCCAAATATCAAAAGAAACACAAAAATCAATCCTCTTCACCGCAGGAGCAGTGTGAAGAACAAATCAGCTGGGCTGAATCTAAAATTTTCTCTGCGTGGCTCTCAAAAATTAGCACTGTTATAAACATAATGGGTAGTTCTGCAAAGCCTCAGCACCCATGCAAAGCCACAGAGTTCAGCTCAACACACCACTATGGTCTGGCAAGTTTTATGTCAGAATAATTCAGTCGCAAATACACAAAGTCCACTTCAGAGAAAGCGAGAGCTGGAGAGCGAGCGAGAGCATGTGTGCCGTTATCTTTATATGTAGTCTGTATATCTGCAAGTGGCAGAATCTAATATTTACTAGAGTTTGCCTTTTGCTTCAATTCTCTGGGTGCTGGAGTGGGTGCAGCTGTGATCATGGCCAGAACAGCAGGGTACAGAGGATTTCTTGCTTAACTTTGTAATACCAATAGCTTTTGTTCTTAATCCTGCCCCATCAGTTCTGATATAAGCTTTTAAATGGCGTGAAAGTTGTGCAGGTGGGTTTAAAAATCTCCTAATTTAAAACTACCTTCTTAATTTAAAACTATTTTGTTTTATAAGATTTTTCTTAACTTTTCCAACTCACAGTTTTCTGGGACATACAAATATCTAGATTAACGTAATTTTCTCTTCATCCAAAATTACATATAAAAATAAAAAGTAAAAAAATTATATGTCTGAATTTATAAAAATAGAATTCAGGTTTTCAAAATTCAATTCAGGCAGTAAACTAATAGTGTCTACATTTTCCTGTAAAGGAGGCATCTACAAATGACTTGCAAAAATGTCTCTTGCTGTCTGCAAGTGTTGGCAAGGAACAAACTCCTTCAGGAGATGCATGAATTTTCTGATACGTGATATTACAGAACCATACCCATGCAGAAGACTGGCAGGAAATGCAAGTTTTTTGAAAATACCAAAGTATTCGAGTTTTAGCAAGTCTATTTTCACTGACTGCCATCCTATGCTTAGCAGTGTTTCTAACACCAGAGTTCCTGTTCTTTTTGAAGATCTCACCTACAGGTTAGCTCCATCTGCCTAAGGAAACTACTTATGGTATCTCCCACTTGCATCTTATACCTCAAGTCTATCAGTAGGCTTCTTGCTCAAGGTTACTTTGGACTGTAATGGAAATTATGTAATACTGCTGTGTGCAGCATACGTGATCATGAGAACAGAATCAGCATAATTCAGGTAAATGTTAGACTGGCAGCTTCAAAACCTTGTCGCAGTTGAAAGTAAACCTGAAAATGAAATTAGTGAAGCAACCAGGTCAGCAGAAATGAACTCCTTGCTTCCCAGTCTGATAAGGATCACTGCCTACCTTAAAAAAAAAAAAAATATAAAAATGCATGCATAGATATATGTAAAAAATTGCCACACACCCCCCATTCAGCAATAAACTTTTAGTAACCACATCAGAACAAAATCCTTCAGCCTGTGCAAGAAAACCTACTACCTTCAGAGTCTGCACGTGGCACTAATGAAGCAAAAATGTATATCTAACTCCAACTATACTCTCCTGTTATGTCACAACAGACTCCAGCAGCCATCTGTTGGAGGGATACTGTGCCTATATACAGCCAGACAATGCCACAAGAGAAAGGAAAACTCATATCTGCACCTAATTCAGCATTTGCGCTATTGGCAGATCTGCAAGCACTTTTTTTACTGGCCAAACAAGTGTTCGCTCCACAAATATTCTATCTAAGAATGATACAAACTTCAACATAAAATAATCTGGAACAAGAAAGTAACTTGGGCATTAAAAGGAGCACTAACAAGTGGGTAAGCGGCTACCAGATACACAGATTTTATGGGCCATTTGCAAGCAGTTGATTTCAGCCCAATTCAATGTGCCAGTCTGCCAAAACAGCAGAGATGAAAAAAAATCACAACAAACTGTATTCAATGCATTCATAAAAATTGGCCAAGTGCTATATAGACGCAGCTCAAGAGACCAAGGACAACACACAGATGAAGTGAAGCCTGGGAGGTCTCGGACAAGACAGTTGTGGCACTGGTGATGGTTTCTCCTCCAGAGGCTCAGGACGAGAGGAATAGGAGGTGACGCACACTGGCACGAAGAACTGACAAGAAAACTCCACATAGGACACAAAATGGGCACTGCCATTGCCACCCATTTTTAAATATCAGTTCCCTTCAAAAATGGGATTAATGGGGCCAGCGCAAGTCAGGTCAAAGGTGGCAGAGCCATGTCATTGCGAGTGATTTTTATTTTATTTTTATATTAGTCGGAGGGGGGAATTGTGTGAACAAACCTGGATATGCCTGGGACAGCAGGGGGAGCTGCGAGTCTGTGTTCCTCTGCACGTCTATTTAATTGCATTGAATATTTGGACAAAAACACAGAAGTATGCTTGTACATCACCATAGAAAGATGCCTGCATGTCTAACAAGCTGCAAAAAAAAAATCAAGTTTATAACAAAGCATTAAACAAGGAGCAAGAGATAATTGTCACCTTCTCTCACAAGATAATAAAAATACACCATAAACATAAAAATCTTTTAAAAGACCCTTGACAGCATTCCCTCCTGGAACTGTCACCATAGCAATGAGCATTCAAATAGAAGGAAAGTACTGCTGAATTCTGTGTTTGATATTTTCAACTAACTAAAAATACAAATCAGAAAAAATACACAAGGGTGATACAGAATGAAGCACACAAACATAAAAAGCCTTCAATGAAATTAAAGGTGGCAAATTCCACCTGCAAATCTTTAATACTCCAGGAAAGAAATCCTTTAACCAGGTAGCATACATTGAAAGAGTGCCTGCAGATAACTGTAAACCCATCCGATAGCTGCTGTATCCAACAATTCCTATTTATAACATTTTGCACAGGTCAGTGTAGAGGTGCAGTGACAGTATGGTGTGAAAGCTGAGGAAAAGATGCATGTTAGAGAGGAGGCAGAAAAAAAGCTGTACCGGCAGAGCTGTATAGGAAACCTAAGAATCGGAAAAGCAGGGAACCTTGTATATTAAGATTTGGGCACACAGCAGAGCTCTGGGGAGGAGTACTTGCAAAGCAGCAAACCGTATCTTCTCTAGTTGGTGCTATTAAATAGATCTTATTTCCATGACATTCAGATCCAAACTTAAGATTAAATAAAGGAGAGAAGAGTGGATTGTTTTAAAATTCCTCTCCCAGATGCAGACGTCGGGAGCACACACAAAAGCAGGTGCCGGGTGTATTGATCCCACTGAATATGCACGGAGTGGGTATTTGAGCGTGTACCAAGCATCTGCGCCTGGGAGATGGAAAGCACTTTGTAAAAGGCTGGTTTATGCTAAACAAATGCATCAGGTTATGTTTTTATTTTGAATATTTTAAAGCATCTTGCACACTGGGGCAGACTTGAAAAGAAATTATACAGACAACCAGACAACTTACCATTAATTGTACAAGTTACTATCTCCATAGCTGAAAACTGGCTGTGGGCTCACTTAGGAGCACTCCAAGCTACTGAAAACCATCCTCAATAAAACCTGCTCTGACTGCTGCACCTTAGAGAACTGGAGATCCTGCATGTGATGACTCTACAGGTCCCACGCGCCAGCCCAGATGCAAGCAGGCAAAGGGACAGACACATTTCTGCCCAACAGCTCCTCAACATAGCCAGCAGGGAAATGACAAATTCAACACTGCAAATTCATACTGGGACCATCCAAAGAGGCTGAGATGGACAATGCTTGCTGACTTTGATAATGAAAAAAAACATAATGGCACATTTAGAAGAGAAAATGAAACAGGCATCCATTAGAAAATTTGGCTATAGTTTGTAGTAGTCCCCGAGATAAAAGTTTTCCTTTTCACAGACAGACAATGACCAAAATCTGTTTCAGAAATCAAACTCTGTACTGTATTTGCTCGTGGAATCTTTTTTTCATTTTTCAAGGAGGGAAAAAATTAATCCCTACAGGAGATGACAAGATGCCTTTTAAAGTACATATCTTATTTCTGACTACAATTACCTTTCAATAGCCTGGCACAGCTGCACACTCCTATTTGTTTTTTGTTTTTCATTAAGGGCTCCTCTATTATTTGTACCCATCCTATAGCATTTATGCCTGGCAGTGTTGCACATTCCCTTGCCTACAATTCTTCCCACAGACAGCAGAGAATAAATCGCAATTAGATTTTCATAATTGTAGCTAATTAACTCAAAACGAGCTGTTAATTATAAAAACCCCTATGTTTTTCAGTTCTTGATTATATTATTTATTTAACTTCTAAACTCCAATATCTCACTTCATCAAGTTTAGTATTTTAAAGGACTTTCACCATTTCCTTTAAAATACCAGGATATTTTTAAGCTAAGTTTTGCTTATTTGAAGACTGAAATTAAGTTTCATGCTGTGAGGGTTGCTTGGAGGAGCTCTCATGTATGAACTGGAAGTCAGAGAGGGCTGGTTTTCCATTAAGGTTCTGATAGCATTTGCTGTAACAAGAACCATTTGGCAGGTCAATTAAAAACCAAATAAAAACAAAGAAAAAACCCCAAAAAACAAACCAAAACAAAAAAAAAAACAAAAAAGAGACTGTTTAAAAAAAAGGATGTATTCCTACCAGCTCTTCATCCTTTCTAAGCTCTAGCCACACACTTGCACACTCTCTCTCGATACTGAAGAAAACATCACTTACATATTCAAATGCATAAAAGAGACAAATGGTTGTCTTCCGTAGCCTCTTTCAGCCTTACATTAGAGTAAATTATTTAGGGAGCATTCATCTGGTAAACTTTGCGAAACTGAAGATGGCATATAGGAAGAAAAACTTCAGTGTTTTGCTGCCAAACTTTGGAACCAGCTGGCATGGCAACTTGAGACTGCACGAAAACATATTGACTTTGAAAAATTACAGTAAATTAAACCAGGGGAATGAAGAGAGGGTGGGGAACCTTTTGAAATCTGGAACTCTCATTTTGTTAACGGCACAGGTTTTCCTCATTTTCCCTGCTAGGCTATGTAGATTTTTGCAGGTTTCCGGTAAACTGTTGCCAAGAAGCCCTACAGATGTTCTAGGTTACATTTTTCCTCCAAGGGGCTTAATGCTACTGCATCTTAAACATATCATGACTCTCTATCTCTTTTGTTACAGTGATCAGACTTTGATCACTTCAGTTTGTGTGAAAATGAAACAAAAAAGCATCAGAATACAACAAGGATATGCCAGTAACTCACAGCAGCCAAACACCTGGTTAAGCAATGAAGTATTCCAAGGAAACTAACAACTCTTGCTGTTCTGGAGAAAGAAGACTTATTCCTTTTCAGTGAAGAGGGATCTCAAAAAAATAAAATAAAATCAGTATCAATTGAGGTTAAAAAAAAGTATTGGACCCTTAGTTTATAAATAAATTAACAGTTCTTCCAGTATTCTCATAGTGGAGAGAAAAGCTTATTATTTTAAAGTCTTCTCTTGTCACTAAAGAAGGGGCCATTCAAAGAACAGCTGTTCTTCTTGTCCACCAAACAGGGGATACTTGGGTCAAAAGAACAGATATAGTTAAAGCATAGAACAAGAAGCTGTTACTTTTTGAGAGAGAAAAACCCTGTCAAATCCACAGTTTTTATTTGTTGCTTTTCTAATAAGCCTGAATCTTCTTCCAGTGGTAACAGGAAATGCGACAGGGTAGGACAGAAAGAAAACACAATAATGTATTGATTAAAGTTTTAAATAGCATGCAAAATGGAGATAAAGAGCTAAATATTGGCTTCACTCTACTTCCAGTTATTTCAGTGGGAGTTTGTTCTGATTGCACTGAAGCAGAGGTGCAACACAGCATTATTTAAAAAACAAGTAACTATTACCAATTGTAAAATATCATTTCTATCTGGGAGTTAAAGGAGGATTTTTTTACATCAGGTCCAAATCAAGACTAAAGAGATTTTCTGGTCCTAGTTGAAAAAATAACAAGCATTACCTAGAACAGAGAACAAAAGCTAAGATTTTGTGAAAACTCCATTTTGCACTGGGCTAGGTTAGTGTCCTTAAGAGATGACACACAAAACCTGAGACCTCTACAGGAAGTCAACCCCTAAACCTTGAGTAATAACAATTCAGCATAACTATTGAGTTGACTCAGAAAACGCAACAGCCAATGAATTTTACCTTTCCTGCGGAAAAAAAGCTCTTAATCTGAAACAAACACATGAACAAATACACTTGGCAGCCAACAGCACACTGTCAAGAAGATATACCGACACTGTGAAGTACTTAGAAGTGAAGAGAGAAATTACCTTAGCCCCATGCTGTTGCTGTTCATCATCAGAGCAAGTTCTCCAGGTGCTTCATCAATGGGCACGTCCTCTGAACCTGGTAAATGGCCTCTAAAACTGAAAAAGCAGAGTTAGCTGGTTTTGCAGCTGGTCAAATCATCACACCAGGAACTCGCCACAAAAAGGTGAGTTGTGTGTCTACAAAAAAGACACTTAATCATGTTAAATGCAGAAGCTTTCACAACTGTTTTCACACTTTCAAATATACTTTTGTTTTGGAAGGCTGACTTATGTCCAGTGCCTTTGCTTCTGAGGGTTTCCATTAGGAAAAAGATTAGAAAAATTTCATTTACTGATTTCCAAAGACCTGTTCCCTTAAGAAAATGGTCACAGTATCCAATAACAAACATCCCTGTTGGGCTCAGATTACAGCTCAAGCAGCACCAGAGCTCAAAGGCATCATATGTAAACTACATAAAATGTAGAATTTGTTTGAGATGGTTGTGTCTCCTGAAACTGTGGGCCCACAAATGATGCTCCATTTTTAATAGATTACCCCACCATTTTCTTTCTCTCCAATGATAATAGAAAAATCAGCAATAGAGGTACTTTTCCCTTTTTATTTGAATAAAATTCCTGTTGTCAGGATTTACCCATATTTGTCTACATTACTGAGAAATAATATTTTGCCATTTCTGGAACTCTCCTCTATTCTGGTGTGGTTGGCATCAGGAGGAGTCACTGAACTGCCCCTTTCCCTGCACACACACACCATTTTTGATAGCCAAGCAACTATTTCATATAGTTGGAAACTGCAAACTGAAAGTACTATGCTCACTTGAGGCTAAATAGGGAAATGTGGGATATTAAAATGCAGTTATGATGCAGTGTGGCCAAAAAAAGGATCAATTCATACTTTTGCTAAAAGAGCAGAAGAGTTAATAGCCAATAATTACAAATGGTCAGACTTTTTACTTCTCATTCAATGACAATACTTTCAGAAGCTCAGAATGGACCTTAACCAGCACTCCACCCATGCAGAAGGACAGACAAAAATAAACACTGTCTGGAAATGGATTTTTGTTGTATTGTTTTTTTTAAACTAACATGATGTTAAGAGATGAACTAGGTTAGAGCCTCCTGTATTGGGTTTGCGTGGCAAGGTTTTGGTAGCAGGGGGGCTACAGGGGTGGCTTCTGTGAGAAGCTGCTAGAAGCTTCGACGATGTCCGATAGAGCCAATGCCAGCCGGCTCCAAGACAGACCCGCTACTGGCCAAGGCTGAGCCAATCAGCAACAGTGGTAGCACCTCTGGGATAACATATTTAAGAATGGGAAAAAAACCAACCTGGCATGAACTGAAGCTGGAGTGAGAATATGTGAGAGGAACAACTCTGCAGACACCAAGGTCAGTGAAGAAGGAGGGGGAGGAGGTGCTCCAGGCACCGGGGCAGAGATTCCCCTGCAGCCCATGGTGAAGACCATGGTGAGGCAGGCTGTGCCCCTGCAGCCCATGGAGGTTAATGGTGGAGCAGATATCCACCTGCAGCCAGTGGAGGACCCCACGCTGGAGCAGGTGGATGCCCGAAGGAGGCTGTGACCCCGTGGGAAGCCTGTGCTGGAGCAGGCCTCTGGCAGGAACTGTGGACCCGTGGAGAGAGAGGAGCCCACGCTGGAGCAGGTTTGCTGGCAGGACTGGGGACCCCGCGGGGGACCCATGCTGGAGCAGTCTGCTTCTGAAGGACTGCACCCCATGGAAGGGACCCACGCTGGAGCAGTTCATGAAGAACTGCAGCCCATGGGAAGGACCCACATTGGAGAAGTTCGTGGAGGACTGTCTCCCGTGGGAGGGACCCTACGCTGGAGCAGGGGAAGAGTGTGAGGAGTCGTCTCACTGAGGAATAAGGAGCGGCAGAGACGACGTGTGATGAACTGACGACAGCCCCCGTTCCCTGTCCCCCTGTGCCGCTCAGGGGGAGGAGGCAGAGAAAATTGGGAGTGAAGTTGAGCCTGGGAAGAAGGGAGGGGTGGGGGGAAGGTGTTTTAAGATTTGGTTTTATTTCTCATTTTCCTACTCTGATTTGACTGGTAATAAATTAAACTGATTTTCCCCAAGTCGAGTCTGTTTTGCCCATGACAGTAATTGCTGAGTGATCACTCCCTGTCCTTATCTTGACCCATGACCTTTTTGTTATATTTTCTGTCCCCTGTCCAGTTGAGAAGGGGAGTGATAGAGCAGCTTTGGTGGGCACTTGGCATCCAGCCAGGGTCAACCCACCACACCTCCTGAGAATGAAGCAAAGGGTATTTGAGCATAAAGCAAATTTTTATTTTTTGTAGGATATAAAATTAACCTGTTATGAAGTGCAAAAGTGAATTATATACCTGTAACTGAAACAGAACTGTGATGCTTAAGAGATTTACATGTAAATATCAAATATTTTATTCTAAAGAGACAATATTTTTTAAGAGCAAGCACGCTATATTCTAGTTGCTTTTCTTAGAGAGAATATGGCAAATGTGCTTTCACCTACACAAAAATACTTTGAGTCCTCAGATTGATCATATATGATTTTCTTTCATAGAGTTCTTTTAGGTAACTAGAGCTATGTAAACCATAATTTTTTTTTTCAGAAAAGAAAATGGCTAAAAACGGCATAATGGCATTAACAAGCACATCATTATAGATATATTTAAGGTCCCTTTTTTGGGGGGCTTATGATGCCTCAAAGAAGTCTGAAAAATATCCATTAGAAACAAAAACACCAGAAAACTTAGTCTGTATGTTCTTCATATTCTACTTGTTTTTCATTAGAGGGATGCATGCATAGAATTAAGGGTTTTGATGATTAAGAATCCATCTGTTCCTACTTAATTCTCACCTGAAGTCATAATCCTTTGTTTGTGACCTCAGTCATTTTCAACACACAGAATTGTGATTGCCTCTGATACGAAAGGCATTTTTAAAGCCATATAAACGCATTATTTTCAATGTAAAATGCAATCCAGGAAGACAAACAAAAGACCTAAATTACCATATTCTTTTTTAGAGTTTTAAAAGTAACCAGGGGGCTGGGATTAAGAGGAGAAAGTGATATATTCCTCCATGGTGGTTATAATATGTGAATGTAGGAAGTGAGTCATGTAATGCAGACTTTCATGGGATGCTGTCAGCAGCTGCCATATTAAAACAGTATCAAAATAAGCATCATTGTGAAACCCTCCTATTGCTTCTTCTAAAAGACTGCTAGATTTTCCCCATTGCTTTCCCTTCCTAATACTGAAATATTAGTACTCAACTGAGTTACACTGGCTAATTCAACTTGCTTTAACACACTCCCTTTTACTGTTCCTCTCCACTCTAGTAACGTGATACCAATAAACCAGTTTCTCCCTCTTTCCCAGAGTCCCCATTTACATTGTCAAGAATGTGTTATCTCACCTTCTGCAACAAGCTCATGGGCCTTTCAAGCCACATCCCATATTTCTATGGTTATTGCCTTTCCCTTCTTCCAGTTTTTAAGCACATCTTGTGCCTCAGTCTTGGCATTCTCCCTTCCACAAATATCACTGGAAAGAAAATGTCCTTGCTACACAGGGCTCCCTTCCTTTTCCATATATATATATGGAAAAAAATATATATTCCATATATATATAAAATGATCTCCATCTTTTCTGTAAAACACACATCTTCCAGTCCCTACCTAGGAAGGTGCAATACTTCAAAACTGACCTCTCTAAGGAAAGAAAGGGGAATGCCACATCTATGTCATCCACGCTCACACTGCTCTCTTGCCAAATGTCTGTATTCCTTGAAGTGCCTGCACTAAGATCAGCCTCCCATTTTCTTCTATCGCTCCTCTTTTCCTATCTGGTCTTTTAGCACTGCTTTTCTTGTTCCTTCCTTTCTACCACATACTGTTTTCCTCTGCTGCTTTCCACAGCTGTCATGCCCTTTCCCAACAGTATATGCTAATATACTAAGAAGTCTCCTCTCCTCTAAATCACTGTTAGAGAGAATTTATTCCACAGGTATAGCCTATCTTATTTTATCATTTCCATTCTCCCACTTTAACTATTGCCCATGTCTTCATTAGAAATTTTAGAATTTTTTTTAAACTCAAAGTCTCAAAACCACCTGTTATAATCCATACAGGACTGGTGTAGTTGCTGTTGTTTTAGAAGCAGTTTTGCTTCTTGCTTAGCCAACAAATGTTAGAGTCGTTCCTTTTCAATTTCCATTTTCTGCAGAAGCAGCTTCTGCCTTCTTTCTCTATACAACCTTTTAGCCTGCTCTGTTTCTTTAGATCCTGAGTCCACACTTTCATTCAGTCCAGAAACTTGAGAGCGCCTAGAATAATCACAGGTTTTGTGAACTGGCCCAGAGTGTCTTAGAATCATAGAATAGAATCATTTAGGTTGGAAAAGACCTTTAAGATCATCCAGTCCAACCATTAACCTACACTACCAAGTCCACACTAAACCAATCAAGGGTAGACTAGACTAAACCATGTCCTGAAGTGCCACATCTACCTGTTTTTTGAATGCTTCCAGGGATGGGGACTCCACCACCTCTCTGGGCAGCCTGTTCCAATGCTTGACTACCCTTTCCGTGAAGAAATTTTTCCTAATATCCAACCTAAACCTCCCCTGGCGCAGCTTGAGCCCATTTCCTCTTGTCCTATCGCTAACTACATGGGAGAAGAGACCAACACCCACCTCACTACAACCTCCTTTCAGGTAGTTGTAGAGAGCAATAAGGTCTCCACTCAGCCTCCTCTTCTCTAGGCTAAACAATCCCAGTTCCCTCAGCCGCTCCTCATAAGGGCTGTGCTCCAGACCCTTCACCAGCTTTGTTGCCCTTCTCTGAACATGCTCCAGCACCTCCATGTCTTTCTTGTATTGAGGGGCCCAAAACTGGACACAGTATTCCAGGTGCGGCCTCACCAGCGCCGAGTACATGGGGACAATCACTTCCCTGCTCCTGCTGGCCACACTAGTCCTGATACAAGCCAGGATACTGTTGGCCTTCTTGGCCACCTGGGCACACTGCTGGCTCATGTTCATGTTCATGTCTTCTAAGTACTTCTAAGACATGGTGGCTCTCTTGCATACTCCCTGAGCTCCCTACATGCCTACAGGCACAACCATGACTCACTTGCTGAGGGCATGTGCTATGAAATTCATTTGCTGTCTGGTCCATCTCCTGAGCTGGTTTTACACGGTGAGGGCTCCTCTGCTTGGCTGGGGAAATCATATTGTTACACTTTTTGTGCAAGCCATTTTCCACCAGATATTCCTTCAGACACTCCTGATGGTTATAATGGATTTCAGTCCCATAATCACGATTATTCCTGCACAGCTGAGATAATGCAACATGGGCTGGGTTTCCAGCCTTTGATGCTCTACTGTTCTTATAAAGAGTTTGTGGTCCTCCAATACCTAAGTAGGAACCATCTAGCTCCAGAGATGGTTGTTGGCATGAGCTCTTCTTACTGGATACCTGCAATAAGAGAAACAATTTCCTGTGAATTGCCAAAATTTATCTTTGCGCTCTCAGAAATAGACTTGCTGTATCATGCTGATGGACATACAGCCAAACGTGAGAAAATGTTTATCAGAAGACAGAAACAAATCTGCTATCAAAACTACATTTCATTCCATCTACACAAGTGTAATAAATGTAAAACTACTGCCTGCAGGATCCTCAGCATAAAATGAATCGCTTCAGAGTATCAAGTAGTTGTGAGCATCTAGGGTTACATAAAATCAACTTGAAGAGTGGCAAAAACCATTAAATGTTAATGTATAAAAATGTTTAATTTTGAATACCGAGCCAAAAAATCCATTCAGCCACTATAAATACTCTTTGATTGGCCATTACACAGCAGGAGATATGATGTAAAATATTTCACCTTGCTCTGAATGGGATATTACTTACCACTGAAAATTTGATGAGAGATTTTGAAATATCTTGAAACACAGATAAAAACCAACTACTTTCTCTAAAAAATGGTTGTACATCAAAAGCTGTTATTTAGATACAAAACATGTTTAAATTCAACTATAAATGTAAGTGATTTTTCCAATTACGCTGGGCAAGTGATCATACTCTGATAAAACTCTGAAGAAAGCAAGCAACTGTAATTCACATTTGTCAACCCAGTGCAAACAAATTCTAGTGGTTTTGTTATACTCGTGGATATTATGTAACAGACATCAAAATCCTACTTACATCCTGGAGTATCTTTGCACTATGGTTCATCTAGGCAGTTAAGCATTTGAGTTTTTATGCACATCAGAACAGCAGTGAATCAGGCATTTGCATTTCTTTTGCTAGATCTGTGACATAATTTCAATAACATACTGAATTTAAACTCCCCCAGCCCTACACAAACTGACAACAAGCTTTAACATGTACTGCAAAAAAAAGATCATGGTGCAGATCAGATGAACTAATATAATGACCGGCGACTGTTAACAGACTCCTTAATACACTCTGGTTAATCTGTTATTATCTCAAACCCTTCATGTCCCACGTTGGGCGCCAAAAAGGACTGTCGTGGTTTAGTCCCAGCCAGCAACTAAGCACCACGCAGCCACTTGCTCACTCCCCCTACCCCTATGGGATCGGGGAGAGAATCAGAGGAGTAAGAGTGAGAAACACTCCTGGGTTGAGATAAGAACAGTTTAATAATTGAAATAAAGTAAAATAGTAATGATAATAATAACAATACAATAATGATAATAATAATAATAATAATATACAAAGCAAGTGATGCACAATGCAATTGCTCACCACCCACTGACTGATACCCAGCCACTTCCTGAGCAGCGATTGCTGCTCCCCAGCCAACCCCCCCCAGTTTATATACTGAGCATGACGTCATATGGTATGGAATAGCCCTTTGGTCAGTTTGGGTCAGCTATTCTGGCTGTGCCCCCTCCCAGCTTCTTGTGCACCTGGCAGAGCATGGGAAGCTGAAAAGTCCTTGCCTAGCATAAGCAGTACTTTGCAACAACTAAAAACATCAGCGTATTATCAGCATTCTTCTCATCCTAAATCCAAAACACAGCACTATGCCTGCTACTAGGAAGAAAATTAACTCTATCCCAGCCAAAACCAGGACAATGTGGCAGACCTGAAGGTATTCTTAGAGGATCCTATCAGAGCTGGCAGCTTAGGGTGGTCTACAGAAAGCATACACCTACCCTTCTGCAGCCCATAAATAGAAGTAAAAGGGAACAAAAAAAGAAGACTCAGAAGATGGAATGACTGAGAATTTCTTTATTTTAGCAATTTGCTTTATTGACTGAAGAGACAAGCGGATGTTAAGAAATCTAAACACATGAATGAAGATGGTACAAAATAATCATCAGGAGCAAGTTTAAGAATGAAGTCCCACATCGCAAATTAACTTCATGGCTGAGACTCTATTAAGAATCACTGAAGGCCCTAAAATAGAGGTACGAGTTAGCATTTGTTTACCTTGGCTGCCATTAAATCTGCCCTGATGGTCTCAGAAATGGCATTGACATTTAAAGACTTTGTAAGGAGGCAGAGAAACTTTAACGTTCTTTCACAGTTACAATATGTTTGCAGGGGGAGAAATTCTCATTAATGTCACTGAATGCAAGTGGGGTTATTTTATTCCTTTAGAAGAAGGAGGTCATGTTAGACTCAGTACTTTGCAGGGTCTAACACCAAAGAAAAATTAACTGTTGGGAGTCAGAAGCTAGTCAACTTTTTTAGCAATTTGTGTTTTTCTGTCAATGCTTTAATTGAAAACTACAGCTGGATGGTAGAGGCTGCAGGGAAAATCGACAGACATTTATACTCATCTGGTTAGATGAGACCAGAGCATGCCATGACAGATCTGTAAGATGCAGGCCAGGTAAAAGGGAAAAGCGAAAAAAAATTCTTAAGACCCACCTACTACCGTGAGCCTAAAGACTCACAAGCATAAGGAATTGGGTAATTTTCAAGATGAGTTTAAGAAAGATATTGCCTACGGGACACATGGAAACCATGATGGACCATGATGGAACAGCTGTGCTTTCCCCCCTGTGGAGCTCTTCCAGGCTTGCTCTACAGTATTTAAAGATACAACTTCCTTTAACTGAGATTTAAACAAACTCAGACTGCTCCTTGCAACATATGGAGTTAAGAAGACTTGATCAGATGTGAAACTCTTGCATGGAAATAAGGAGATATTAAAAAATAGTTCAAACAATCTTTAGAAGGGTTTAAAGAGGAAGACATGTGGGGAGCTCTATGAAATCTTTACTGCAATCCCAGTAATTGGGGATTTTTTGCTCAGGGATTCAGAGCAGAGCTTAAACAAACATCCAGTCCATAAAATTTCCTACAAACAGACAAACAGCGCACCAGTTTTATGCATGCAGCATTATGATCTCTGCAAATTCTTCTTAAATGCAACTTATGTGCTCTGTAGTGTTAATTCACAGTGCTAGCAGAGGAGACACATTTACAGACTGACTCCAGCACACGGGGCTTTGTACTGCAAGGGATGAACTAGTAACTGATCAGATCTTACAATCTCAACACAGGCAAGGTCATGACAGATTTCACTGGTAGCTCTGCATGTACAAAACATGTTTAAGAAACAGTCCAAAATCATTGCCTCGATAAGTCTTGCATGCTGAGGACAAAAGCTAGGGTCCTTGCATACACTGGGCAAAATACAGTGCTGTTACAGTGAACAGCAAAATTCCTATAGATGTTGACAGGGTCAGAGTTTAACCCACAGCACCTGGCTTTGAAGTTTGTAGCTGAAATGTATTTGAATACAGAAAAAGAGACAATGAACTAAAATTGTTCTCAATTGTATCTTGAGAACATTTCTCTAACCTGGATTTTCAGCTCTGGGGTTTCTTTTGGTGGGGTAGAAACAGAGGGAGAAACATGCAGGTTCAGAACTACTCCATTATGCTGATCTGAGCAGGGACCCTGGAGGAAGCCAAGAAGAACGAACAGAAGCAGCAACCAGAGGAGAAATACAGAGATTTAAAGATATTTAAAGATGAAGCAAAAATTTCTAAATGGACAGATGAGAGGCTACCATACACAGGGACACCTTAAAGAGCATCAAGGGCACATATTAGTGACCTAGCTGACGCACTCACTAAGATATACATCCTGAACCTGGAACTCAGTCACTACTGCACATTGTTGATGTACGGGTCTCCTCTGAATAAAGCTTGGGTTTAGGTTTGCAGGTCTATCAACAGTAAAAGCACTTCCTCTTGTCACTAGAACGAGGAGAATATATTATACATAAACTCGGGTAGGATATTGGGGCAACAGAAATGCCATTTTAAGAACAATTATTTCAAATGATAGGACTATTTGAAGTGCGCTACTAGTGATTAAGGAGCTATTCTTTCCAAGACTCTGTAAGAATTTATCAAGGAGAATGTAAAAGGTAAAGATTTTAAAGTAAATTAGTAGGATCTATTGAATTCTATAATTTTTTTCTTCAAATCATATAATCCTTTATTAAAATCTCTACCATAAGTAACCTAATATCAGTCATTACAAAGTGCCCAGATAATAGTTCAGCAACTGTCCCTGTCAGTACCTAAGATAAATACAGTGGATAACTCAGAAGGTAAGCTGACCGTTTTTCAAGCAAAAAATAAAGCACCATTTTCTGTAGTAATTATGTATAGCTATGATTGCCATATTCCACTGAATAAAACAAGTGGTCTCAAATCAAAGAAACAATATGTAAATGACATTCACAAGCCTGTATTGTTTCTGTAAAAATCTACTGAACTCAATATAGTGAACAGGTGTAGCAAAAAAAAAAAAAAAAATAGAATCACATCACAAAAAAGTGAATCTATAGCTGCTAGCTGACAGCAGAGGAACACCTCCTATGTTTGTGTTGCCTTCAATTTTTTTTCTCCTCTTTGTTAAGAGGGTTTGAGCTGGGATGCCAGGTGCACAATAAACCTGCATTCAAAGTGGCATGTGAGCATTTGCTGGCACTCAGCTTTAAGTGTATATTTTGCATTCATAAACATGCCACCCTTCTCCAGCTACACAAATATTGCAGATAATCTCTAACAAATGCTTCCATTTCAGATCAGCAAACCGGTTTTACACTGGCTGATAAGGCAGTCATTAATAATACAGTGCTCCAAGAAAACTAAAGCGAGGCACCTGTATGTTGAGTCTTGGAAGTCACTGTGAGCAGAATGCCCATTAAGCCCAAACAGTACCTACATATGGCAGTGCAATACCTGACCACTAAAATTAAGCAAACATGTTTGCTTTCCGAAACAAAACTATATCATCAGACCTGTTTGCACTATAGAAAAATGCCACTATACTAATCTTGATGTCACCAGGTCTAACTATTAACTTTCAGTGTGCTGCCAACATTATAAAAATGAAAAATCACAATCTTCTGACTTCAGTTTTTTACTTCTGCCCTTTATTTTACTGAAGAATCAGTAGTTCAAGACCTAGATAAATATTTCAAAAACTATACTATTTGTGAGCAGAGCGGGTCACTACCATTTCCCAGTGCATTTGGAGTTCATGTGAAATAAGGGCAGAAGAGTGATGAGCTGCATTTTTAACATGGGCATACACAGAATAGTTGTCTAGCTGATAGAGAATGCGTAATGCAACATCTGCACGGTACACCTTGCCAAAGCCCATCCCAAATAAATGTAGTGCATTCTCCCTAGTGCAATTAACTCTCGTACTCTGGCAGGTTTTGCTAGAAGATCATCAAGGTAGATTACCTTCCAGCATATGAACTAAATACTTACAGGTATTATATCATCAGTTATTACTTACTGAATAATCTAATTTATGAATTATTTATAAGAATTTCACAGCATGCTCCTGGTGTCATCCATGGCCTTTTCCAGGTCATATGACACCAATTAGAGCTGAATTTTAAATTATTCAATAACCTGAACTCTCTTGTCATTTAACATATAGATATCAATGCAGTAAACAAGTTAAGTCTAATGGGCCCTGGAGGTTTGCGTTCCTCCACCCATCAGCAAGAAGAGGCTGTATGCTATCACCGGTATAGAAAATAATAGAATGCAGCAGTCAAAAACATTTCAAGGTTTTAATAAGTTATTTTGGCTCCCTTAGGGATTTTAGTATAACTTAGAAGCACTGAATCTAAACCATATTAAAGCCCTTAGCTATGTGCTTTAAAAACAAAATTAGGACATAGCAAAAGAGCAAGTCTGACACTAACCCTAATTTAGGCCCTTAATTTGAAATGTAGTGGAAATTATGGAGTAAGCAAGATTTACTATGCACAACTCATTACCTTCAGGCTCTCCTACAGTATAGCCAAAAATAGCCCCTCTCCCAACACATATACATGTGTCAGTAAAGATAAGGCTACACACAGGGAAATGGAAATGTTAATTTAACAACTCAGTTGACAGGTATACCTGGCACTCCGTAGCAACTGGGTGGAGAAGGGACCTCCACCATTCTTCTGTCCTAACAGCACTGGGGAGAACTGCTCTAGAAAACCATCCAGATTTGGGTATCGGCTTCAAGATGTACAACTTCAGAGGAGAGGTTTAAGGACATTTGCAGCACATTATAAAAAAGAGAAGGGGACATAACAGCCTCTGAAGCACAAATGCAATAAAAGACATCTTAAAACCATTGTTTTCCATGATGACTACAAGAAGGACAAGAAGATATCAACAGCAAAGGTAACTGAGATGAACAGCATAATTAGATATCTGATTCTGCCTCAGTGTAAAGTCTGCAAGAAACGCACAGCAAGCATGCCACATACTGGCTCCGAATCAGTTGCCCTCTGACATCTCATGAACCTGTAAGCATGGCTTCATGACTGAAGGGAGGCGTACAGACCCCCTATCTACTGCTGATCTAGCCTAAGAAGTCCAAGATGTACGGTGGAAAACTTTTGAGATTGGGTGCAGCTCAGTACAAGCCTAAACTGTGCCTAGCACCAACTGACTTGTTTTTATAGTATCTGTGCCTCAACTTTCTGAATGCTGCTGTACTAAACCCCAGACCCACTCCCGCAGATGGTCACTTGCAGACCACTATCTTGGAGGACCCAGCAACCGCACTCATCTGCACACACTTTTCCTTTGCACTCTCACTGCTTTGCAAGGATTAAAAAATTTCCTGAGCCCTATCCAACAGCAAGAGGAAAAGATGGAAAGGGAGATGTTCAGTTTATCCTTTTAAACACTAGCAAGAAGTTCTCCAGCTACTGCTGTCAAGATGAATGCCAAAAAAACAATGATGTTCAGAAAATATCATGCCAAATAAGTAAATCACACTGTCCTGGTTTCAGCTGGGATAGAGTTAATTTTCTTCCTAGTAGCAGGCATAGTGCTGTGTTTTGGATTTGGTAGGAGAAGAATGTTGATAACACACTGATGTTTTTAGTTGTTGCTGAGTACTGCTTATGCTAGTCAAGGACTTTTCAGCTTCCCATGTGCAGGTGCACAAGAAGCTGGGAGGGAGCACAGCCAGAAGAGTTGATCCAAACTGGCCAAAGGGCTATTCCATACCATATGAGGTCATGCTCAGTATAGAAACTGGGGGGAGTGGGCCGGGAGGCTGAGATCACTGCTTGGGGACTGGCTGGGTATTGGTCAGCAGGTGGTGAGCAATTGCATTGTGCATCACTTATTTTGTATATTAGTAGTAGTATTTTCCCTTCCTTTTCCGTCCTATTAAACTGTCTTTATCTCAACCAAAGAATTTTACTTATTTTTCCAATTCTCTCCCCCATCCCACTGGGGAGGGGGAGAGTGAGCAAATGGCTTGTCGTGGTTTAGCCCCAGCCAGCAACTAAGCACAACGCAGCCGCTCGCTCACTCCCCCTGCCCCGGTGGGATGGGGGAGAGAATCGGAAGAGTAAGAGTGAGAAACACTCCTGGGTTGAGATAAGAACAGTTTAATAATTGAAATAAAGTAAGATAGTAATGATAATAGTAACAATAAAATAATAATAATAATAATAATAATAATAATAATAATAATAGAAATAATAATATACAAAGCAAGTGATGCACAATGCAATTGCTCACCACCTGCCAACCGCTACCCAGACAGTTCCTGAGCAGCGATCTCTGCTCCCCGGCCAACCCCCCCACAGTTTCTATACTGAGCATGACGTCATATGGTATGGAATAGCCCTTTGGTCAGTTTGGATCAACTATTCTGGCTGTGCCCCCTCCCAGTTTCTTGTGCTCCTGGCAGAGCATGGGAAGCTGAAAAGTCCTTGCCTAGCATAAGCAGTACTTAGGAACAACTAAACCATCAGTGTGTTATCAGCATTCTTCTCATCCTAAATCCAAAACACAGCACTGTGCCTGCTACTAGGAAGAAAATTAACTCTATCCCAGCTGAAACCAAGACATGGCTGTGTTGTGTTTAGCTGCCTGCCAGGTTAAACTACAACACACACCTATCCAAAATGTCTAGCCAGATTAGGAAGAATAAGGATTTAGATAAAAGAATGTAACATTGGATTTTCTGCGCCCCCAACCTTATCATAGGAGGCAGCTGCAAGAGACCTTTTTTTTTTTTAACTTTTTAATAAAAATAGCAGAGAGGGGAAAAAAAGACAACTGCCTAATCTCACAGGACACATTTTAAGAACATACAAAAATATCTATAAGGGATTTTATTTTGGTTACCAGCCAGATTTAGTTTCATTCCTACACTGGGCAGCATTTGATTATTTCACATAAAGGACAGTAACATATTGGATGATAAGAAGGAAGTTCATATTGGTTTTCATTAAAGAGTAACATCCACCATGTATTTGGTCCTTCAAGGTAACTTTTTCAAAGTTACTTTAAAAAGCAAACAGTTTTCTACTTGGAGTCACAAGTTTAGCATATCAGGGGCTACACATGTTCCCAGCTACTGCCAGTCTCTTTAGAATTCAATCAACATCTGCTCCAAAGTCATGCTTTCATAGCTCCAGACACAAGACAAAAGGGCAAATATACCATGACCCTTCTAAACAGCCCTGATAACTGTGATCAAACAGAAGCCAGATACTTATGTGGATAAGAACGTGTAGAGTTTGATGCATGAAGATTACCACAGGAGTAGTCATTGAATCAGCATTTTGCCAACATGTACCTCACTATGACAGCCAATATCACCTTTCCCCTGTATTTACAGTAGGGATAACTGTGGTACCCACTGGCCAGTGACGAATTTTAAGTAACAGCCACTGTTCACTCAGAAAGATTACCAGAAAGTTTTACTTCCTTCAGAAGGTATCTCCTGCAGAGTCCCTGGGATAAGGACATAGGCTTTGAAATACCTTTGCTGCACAAAGAAAAAAAAATGGATGACATTTAAGAATTAAAAGCATGTGCAGAAGTAGGGACAGTGTTTTGGGGAAAAACATACAACCAGAAAGTTATTTAAATAATACAGAAATCCCACAGAAGCAAAAACAGAGAATCTTTTGACTTTTTTCCATTCTTGAGTGGAAAGGTATGCCCAAGTGAATACTTTCTGTCAGGAGTGTCCTTGCAGTAAGAGCCAGCCAGCATTTAGATTCTGTTAATGATCCCATCTCTGGGAAATAATTCATAAAAAGTAAACAGTAATTTTCATGTGCCTGCCCTTTTGATCTTACATTTGTAGGGAGTATCCTGAAGCTAGCTGTGGGTGCCCCCGTGGCTCTGGCTGATTGACCTCTAATCTGCCCCTCAAGTAATGATCATGCCAAGGAACGACAAGAGTTGCGTGTAAGCAGACATTTCAATGCAGTCCCATTAAAGACAGGCTGACTCACTTCATCTTGTCAAAGAAGTTGTTTCACATAAGAAGAAATAAAAGCTTTTTAGAAGGACTCTTATTTTGTAGTAATGCTATTCTTCAGAACTGGAACAAGACTAACGCACCAACATCTGACTGGTGCATAGCTTTACGTTAACTGGCTGTCGTGGTTTAGCCCCAGCCAGCAACTAAGCACCACGCAGCCGCTCGCTCACTCCCCCTACCCCGATGGGATGGGGGAGAGAATCAGAGGAGTAAGAGTGAGAAACGCTCCTGGGTTGAGATAAGAACAGTTTAATAATTGAAATAAAATAAAGTAAAATAATAATAATAACATAATAATAATATACAAAGCAAGTGATGCACAATGCAATTGCTCACCACCTGCCGACCGATACCCAGACAGTTCCCGAGCAGCAATCGCTGCACCCCGGCCAACCCCCCCCCAGTTTGTATACAGAGCATGACGTCATATGGTATGGAATAGCCCTTTGGTCAGTTTGGATCAACTCTTCTGGCTGTGCCCCCTCCCAGCTTCTTGTGCACCTGGCAGAGCATGGGAAGCTGAAAAGTCCTTGACTATCATAAGCAGTACTCAGCAACAACTAAACCATCAGTGTGTTATCAACATTCTTCTCCTACCAAATCCAAAACACAGCACTATGCCTCCTACTAGGAAGAAAATTAACTCTATCCCAGCCGAAACCAGGACACTGGCCAAATGCTAGTGCAAGACAGAACAGGCACCCCCATGATTAGGTGTTAAATAGTCTTGACAGGAGAAAATTAAGAAAATCCTTGAGAAGAGTCAAGTCAGAACCATGGTACTTGACCTCTCCACATTTCAAAAAAGTATATATGCCTTTTATTAGAAAGCAGTTGTCTAAAGGCTTAGACACCAAATGCTCATTGTCTCATCAGCTTTGAGATCACAGCTTGCGTGCTTTTACCCCACGCTAACCCACAGTAAACACAAGATGGCATATATGGGGTAGCTTATGTCTCTGTCACTAGGAATGAAGCTAAGATATAAACTGGCCACTCCAGAGCAGTTGACATGCCGAAATTTGCTGTCATGCCAAGGTGACTAAATTACCAGGAACAACTTCTTTAAATAAGGGAGTGAGGAAACTACAAATTAACCTGCTAGAGTACATAGAAATGCAAGCACCAACTATTTCTATTTTACAGTAATACTTAGAAAACATGTATACTCCCAACACACTGAAGTGTACAATGCAACATATAGATGGATGAACTTGTAGATAGGTAGCATTGGAGTTGCTACCAAGACACTTGAAAGGCTGAGTCTTCTCTGAATGGTGGCAGAGCTCCATCGTGGGCAAATATTACATATAAATTATGCTTCCAGTTCCTGCTTCAGTCTTTCCACAGTTAGTTCATATACCTGTTTAATGAGACTGCTGTCAGATTTTCTTGCATTAGCAAGCACTCCATTCCTTATCAGAAGTCAACGTCTTAGTTTACACTTATATAGGAAGTCCATCAAATTGCAAATGGCACTCCGCAAATGAAAAGGATGTGGACATTTTTGACTAAGAACATGTGTAGCTGGAAGTTTTGTGCAAAATACAACCATCCCTGGAGAAGTTCCACCTAAGCAGATTCACAGCATGATATCTCATATTCTGTTACCTAATCTGACAGTCTCCGCATTGGACAGGTGTCCCCTGAGACCTCTGAGCAACAGAGGCAAACTATCTCACTTGAGTCTAGAAGGCTCAGCTCCCTGAACATAAAAATTCAAGGTCATCTTGGCATACAGGCTGTGATTTCAATGAGAAATGAAATGTGGCAGAGGCTGACCTGTTACTCCCCAACTGTGCAACATAATCATTTCTGCTTGCAGTCAGTGCTGTACCCGGCTTGGAAGACATCCCTTGCAGGAACCCCCTCTCCATTTACAGAATGGAAAGGGCCTCTGGGAAACCTGGCAAGTGGACTATATTGGTCCATTTCGGAACTCTGATGGGAAACAATATGTACTAGTAGGGGTTGAAGTGGTGTTAGGACTTACTCAAGCAGAAGCAGTACGACGGGCAACAGGGGACAATACGGTGAAAGGGTTGAAGTTATGGTTTAATTACCTACCAAAACCCTAATCAATCCAATCAGATAACGGAAGCCACTTTACTGCCAGGGTGGTTCAGGAGTGGGCACGGGACGAAGGGATCCAATGGATTTTTTCACACTCCATACTACCCCCAGGCGAATGGTGGTGTTGAACATACCAATGGACTCCTGAAGCGAACCCTGAAACCTCATGAACCTGGGTGGACACGATGAGTGTTGGATGCAGTATATAGAGTCAATAGTTGCTGGGGAGATAACGGATGCCCACGACTTACTGTGTTTTGTCTTAAACCTCCATCTATACTACCCGGGAAAAAGGAGACTAAAGACCCTGTGAATCTGGGACAAACCTATCCTAGTAGATCTACCGACGGTGGGAGAGATACCCCTAACCTTAAAAAACCCACTCAATCTTTATACCTGGGTAGCCACTGACACACACAGGAGAGACCACCGAATTCATACCCGGTGGACTGTCCCATCCTTTTAATTGTTGTTGTTCTTTATGTGTATATATTTCACAGGTTGCCAGAAACCCACCATGGGACTTATGTTGTTGGTTTCTGAGTACATCATTGTTTGCATTGGTTGCCTGATTCTATTAAGCATGTTTTGTATTGGGAAAAGGTGGATCAGAAAATCTGTTTCTTCTCTACTACTGCTGGGGTAAAGGGGTTGGCCTTACCCTTTTTGTGATTGTGTGTGGGGAATTGGTATGATATTGCTTGTTATTAGGGTAGTGGGAACATGGGGAAAATCTGCCAATTTGGCCTGGGAATTGATACAAGAGTTTGTACACATTTGGGATCAAACCAATCAGGGAATCTGTGTTGCCCTCCCTGGATGGGTGGAGGAAGGATTTAAATTTGCAGTGATTAAGAGCAATCACTCAAAAATCAAAAGGTATCAAATCCAAACCCCACATGGGAAGACATTAGAGGGACCTTGTATCAAATCCCAAACAACTCTACATGGGAAAACCTATGGAATGCATCTTGTTGTGAAATTGTGAACACCAGTGTACCACAAAGTCTGCTGATGACAAAGACCTGTAAGAAAACCTGTGGTGGAAGACACATTCCCTGTAATAACATATCCTGGTGGGGACCACCTGTAGGGGGAAGTTATTCTGAGTCTTTTAAATATTGTTATAGTGTTGGGCTGTGGGTTCTTGTTCTCTGTCCTCTTTCTTCCTTTTCCCTCTCCTATCTGTTCTGTGAGAATCACCACCCTGGACGAAGATTATACGGATAATGCTTGAGCCACGAGGTGGTGTCAGGGACTGAAAGAGTTAATGCCTCAAACATTGTGGTGAGGCAAGTTAAGGTCTGCAAAGAGACAAGTTAAGGTCTCCATAGGGATAAATTGGGGTCTGCATAGCACCACAGGTGAGAAGCCAATTGGTGTAGAGTTGGCACTGAGCCAGGAGGCTCTCTCTGATGGCCAAAGGTCATGCAGAGTTCATTTGAGGAAGGGGCTCACGACCACCCGAAAGACCCCTCGTGACCACCCCCCACAGTGGTGCCTGCACAGAAGATGGAGAACATTCTGGAACAAGCCTCAAGGGGGGCGAGGCTAGAGGCAGGGACTGGCCTATAACAGACACAACTTCGAGGAGCCACGTGGCGCACCCCCACCGCCGGAGGACCCCACGCTGCTGCTGTCCCCTGTCAGGACTGGCCTCCCCCATCCACTGCCAGCACAGCCAGAGGCCCTGCGCTCCGGGAGCAGCACGCCCACAGGAGGACTGCCACATTTGTCATCGACATCGCGGGATCCAAGGGTGGTGATATCTCTCTCCTCTTTCTTCCTTTTCCTTTCCTTTCCTTTCCTTTCCTTTCCTTTCCTTTCCTTTCCTTTCCTTTCCTTTCCTTTCCTTTCCTTTCCTTTCCTTTCCTTTCCTTTCCTTTCCTTTCCTTTCCTTTCCTTTCCTTTCCTTTCCTTTCCTTTCCTTTCCTTTCCCTTTCCCTTTCCCTTTCCCTTTCCCTTTCCCTTTCCCTTTCCCTTTCCCTTTCGTATTTGGATTAGAACCTGTGTTGCTTATCGTGGCGCTTTCCTGGTTCAGGTTGCCTCCTTATTCACATAAACCGTTGACCAAGTCTGAGACTGAGATTAGACCTAGCCGCACCTAGACTCCTCTCTGGAAAGGAGTTTAGAAAGCAGGGGGGTCTATTCTGAACCTTGTGACTCAACGGGAGGGTCCCCCTTATCCCCTGCATATCGTGATGCTTTCCAAGTTCAGGTTGGTGTTTACTGTTGTCGTGGTTTAGCCCCAGCCAGCAACTCAGTACCACGCAGCCACTCGCTCACTCCCCCTACCCCGATGGGATGGGGGAGAGAATCGGAGGAGTAAGAGTGAGAAACACTCCTGGGTTGAGATAAGAACAGTTTAATAATTGAAATAAAGTAAAATAGTAATGCTAATAGTAACAGTATAATAATGATAATAATAATAATGATACACGAAGCAAGTGATGCACAATGCAATCGCTCACCACCCGCCGACCGATACCCAGACAGTTCCCGAGCAGCGATCGCTGCTCCCCGGCCACCCCCCCCCAGTTTATATACTGAGCATGACGTCATATGGTATGGAATAGCCCTTTGGTCAGTTTGGATCAACTATTCTGGCTGTGCCCCCTCCCAGTTTCTTGTGCGCCTGGCAGAGCATGGGAAGCTGAAAAAGTCCTTGACTAGCATAAGCAGTACTCAGCAACAACTAAAAACATCAGCATGTTATCAACATTCTTCTCCTACTAAATCCAAAACACAGCACTATGCCTGCTGCTAGGAAGAAAATTAACTCTATCCCAGCCGAAACCAGGACAGTATCCACCCCTTATTCTATACCATCTACGTCATGCACAGGCCCTCCCCTTTCCAATGTGTTCCAATTAATCACCACCGCTTTCCCTATCTTGATATACACACAGATATCATTCCCTTCGTCTATGGCCCATCCCTCTAAAATGTCCATTGAGTTCATTTAGCCCATGACTTTGGGTTCCATCTGTTATCACAGTCTTTCAGAGCAGGAGAGGTGGTGTGCAGTGTTGGACTGTTGCATGCTGAAGTCAGTTCTCATTCCAACATGGTTTCATCAAAGTTCATTTTCATTAAGCTGGGCAATTCTTACTGCAATACCATTGATGCGGCATATAGCAATCATAATATATAGTATTATATACTTAATATTAACCTACTATATTATTATATTAACATGCAGTTAAGAGATAACATATAGTTAAGAGATAACATACAGTATTATAAAGCAATTAATATTATACAATTCAGTTCATTGGCTATTTTCACCCAAAATCAAATTCCCTTGAGGTACACATTGGGCTTCCCCATCCTTTCGCATCACCCACCAAGTGCACCCAGGTCCTTGAGCAAAAGCAATCCCACGAATGGGTTTGCCTTTGCCAGAGGGGGAAGTAACCCAGACTGTCTTCCCCAGCATATTTTTTATGTGCACTACAGGAACTTTATCTCCTTCTACAGTACGTAAAAGTTTTGATTGGGCAGGGCCAGCTCGATTGGCAGATCCCCTGGTGTTGACTAACCAGGTGGCTTTTGCTAAATGCGTATCCCAATGTTTAAACGTCCCACCACCCATTGCTCTCAGGGTAGTCTTTAACAATCCATTGTATCGCTCAATCTTCCCGGAGGCTGGTGCATGGTAAGGGATGTGATACACCCACTCAATGCCGTGCTCTTTGGCCCAGGTGTCTATGAGGTTGTTTCGGAAATGAGTCCCGTTGTCTGACTCAATTCTTTCTGGGGTGCCATGTCGCCATAGGACTTGCTTTTCAAGGCCCAGGATGGTGTTCCGGGCGGTGGCATGGGGCACGGGATATGTTTCCAACCACCCAGTGGTTGCTTCCACCATGGTGAGCACATAGCGCTTGCCTTGGTGGGTCTGTGGGAGCGTGATGTAATCAATCTGCCAGGCCTCCCCATATTTATATTTCAGCCATCGTTCACTATACCCAAGGGGCTTGAACTGCTTGGCTTGCTTGATTGCAGCGCATGTTTCACACTCATGAATAACCTGTGCAATACTGTCCATAGTTAAGTCCACCCCTCGATCACGAGCCCATTTATACGTTGCATCCCTTCCTTGATGGCCTGAGGCGTCATGGGCCCACCGAGCTATAAATAATTCACCCTTATGTTGCCAGTCCAAATCCACCTGAGCCACTTCAATCTTAGCAGCCTGATCTACTTGCTGGTTGTTTTGATGTTCTTCAGTGGCCCGACTCTTAGGTACATGAGCATCTACATGACGAACTTTTACAACCAGGTTCTCTACCCGGGCAGCAATATCTTGCCACAATGCGGCAGCCCAGATTGGTTTGCCTCTGCGCTGCCAGTTGCTCTGCTTCCATTGCTGCAGCCACCCCCACAGGGCATTTGCCACCATCCATGAGTCAGTACAGAGATAAAGGACTGGCCACTTTTCTCGTTCAGCAATATCTAAAGCCAGCTGGATGGCTTTCACCTCTGCAAACTGACTCGACTCCCCTTCTCCTTCAGCAGTTTCTGCGACTTGTCGTATAGGGCTCCATACAGCAGCTTTCCACCTCCGATGCTTTCCCACGAGACGACAGGACCCATCAGTGAACAGGGCATATTGCTTTTCATTTTCTGGCAATTTATTATACAGTGGGGCCTCTTCAGCACGTGTCACCTCCTCCTCTGGTGATATTCTAAGGTTTTTTCCTTCTGGCCAGTCCATGATCACTTCCAAGATTCCTGGGCGACTGGGGTTTCCTATTCGAGCCCGTTGTGTGATCAATGCAACCCACTTACTCCATGTAGCATCAGTTGCATGATGTGTAGAGGGGACCCTCCCTTTGAACATCCAGCCCAACACCGGCAGTCGGGGTGCCAGCAGGAGCTGTGCTTCAGTACCAACCACTTCTGAAGCAGCTCGAACCCCTTCATATGCTGCCAGTATCTCCTTCTCAGTTGGAGTATAGCGGGCTTCAGATCCTCTGTATCCCCGACTCCAAAACCCTAGGGGTCGACCTCGAGTCTCCCCTGGTGCTTTCTGCCAGAGGCTCCAGGTAGGGCCATTCTCCCCGGCTGCAGTGTAGAGCACATTTTTAATATCCTGCCCTGCCCGGACTGGCCCAAGGGCTACTGCATGAACTATCTCACGTTTATTTTGTTCAAAGGTTTGTTGTTGCTCAGGGCCCCATTTGAATTCATTCTTCTTCCGGGTCACTTGATAGAGAGGGCTTACGATCTGGCTGTAATTTGGAATATGCATTCTCCAAAAACCCACAAGGCCTAAGAAAGCTTGTGTTTCCTTTTTGCTAGTTGCTGGGGACATAGCTGTTATTTTGTTGATCACATCCATTGGGATCTGACGACGTCCATCTTGCCATTTTATTCCTAAAAACTGGATCTCTTGTGCAGGGCCCTTGACCTTACTCTGTTTTATGGCAAAACCAGCCTTCAGAAGGATTTGGACTATTTTCTTTCCCTTCTCAAAAACGTCTTCTGCTGTGTTGCCCCACACAATGATGTCATCAATGTACTGCAGATGTTCTGGAGCTTCACCCTGTTCCAGTGCTGTCTGGATCAGTCCATGGCAAATGGTGGGGCTGTGCTTCCACCCCTGGGGCAGTCGGTTCCAGGTGTACTGAACACCCCTCCAGGTAAAAGCAAACTGGGGTCTGCACTCTGCTGCCAAAGGGATGGAGAAAAATGCATTAGCAATATCAATTGTGGCATACCACTTAGCTGCCTTTGACTCCAGTTCATATTGAAGTTCTAGCATGTCTGGCACGGCAGCACTCAGCGGCGGTGTAACTTCGTTCAGGCCACGATAGTCCACTGTTAGTCTCCACTCCCCATTAGACTTTCGCACTGGCCATATGGGACTGTTAAAGGGTGAGCGAGTCTTGCTGATCACTCCCTGGCTCTCCAGTCGACGAATCAGGTTATGGATGGGAATCAGGGAGTCTCGGTTGGTGCGATATTGCCGCCTGTGCACAGTTGTGGTAGCAATTGGCACCTGTTGTTCCTCAACCTTCAGCAACCCTACAATCGAAGGGTCCTCTGAGAGACCGGGCAAAGTGGACAACTGTTTAATTTCCTCTGTCTCCAAAGCAGCTATACCAAAAGCCCACCGGTACCCTTTTGGGTCCTTGAAATACCCTCTCCTGAGGTAGTCTATGCCAAGGATGCACGGAGCGTCTGGGCCAGTCACAATGGGGTGCTTTTGCCACTCATTCCCAGTTAGGCTCACTTCAGCTTCCAGTACAGTTAGCTGTTGGGATCCCCCCGTCACTCCAGAAATACAAATGGGTTCTGCCCCTCTATAGTTTGATGGCATTAGCGTGCACTGTGCACCAGTGTCCACTAGAGCCTTATACTCCTGTGGGTCTGACGTTCCAGGCCATCGAATCCACACAGTCCAGTAAACCCGGTTGTCCCTTTCCTCCACCTGGCTGGAGGCAGGGCCCCTCTAACACTGGTCACAGTATTCGCTGTTCACTTCCTGTAAATGTGAATCAAAAGTCCCCTGATCAAGGTCGGAAGTAAAATTAGCCCTCTTACTCTGTCTCGGGAACTGCTCACTGGAAACTGGAGCTGCAATTTTCCTGGGAGAACCGCCTTTCCTAATAGTTTTTCCTTGCAACTCACGCACCCGTGCCTCTAAGGTTGAGGTGGGTTTTCCATCCCACTTTCTCATGTCCTCTCCATAATCACACAGGTAAAACCACAGGGTGCCCCGTGGTGTGTATCCTCTATATCCTCTCTCTTGAGCATAGGGACGTTGACTCCTAATGGCTGAGACACTGGTCCGTGCAGGTGGGGAGTAGGACAGATCTTCTCTGAGTTGTTGGAACTCTTGGCACAGTTTTTCCACAGCTGAGACACAGGCCTGTAGGGAGGAAGAGAGCTTTTCTTCGTAGTCCCGGAGTTGTCTAGCCACTTCATCCACCGTTGGTGCCTCGTCGTCTTTCCAGGCTAGTATTGCCAACGAGTTGGAATACGATGCTGGTGCGCTCCGTACCACCTTCCGCCACATGGATTGTGTGCACCTGACTTCATCTGGGTCTTTGGTTAACCGCTCATCATTCAGGTCACTGTAAATCACCTCCAGCACGCCTAATTCCCTCAGGTACTGGATACCCTTCTCTACGGTGGTCCATTTGCTTGGGCGGTATAAAACATCCTCCTTGAAGGGATACCTTTCCTTCACGCTTGACAGAAGTCGCCTCCAGAGGCTGAGCGGTTTTGCCCCTTTTCCAATTGCTTTGTCAATGCCCCCTTCCCTGGAAAGGGATCCCAGCTGCTTGGCTTCCCTACCCTCTAAATCCAGGCTACTGGCCCCGTTATCCCAGCATCGGAGCAGCCAGGTGATGATGTGCTCGCCTGGATGACGACCGAAATCTTTTCGCATATCTCGCAGCTCACTCAGGGATAGGGATCGGGTGGTCACCATCTCATTTATGGGTTCTTCCTCCTCTGGTTCTCGTGATGGCCCTGGTTCATCTTCATCCCTTACTAAACGAACTGATTTCCTCGTGTATTTTTTCTTCTGTATAGGGGCAACTGATACCGGCGCAGGTTGGTTCTCTGGTTTAGCCGCAGTGTCTGTCACTGGGGTTTGAGTAGCCGCAGTGCTCATGGCTGTGGCTGGAGTAGCCACAGTGCCTGGGGCAGGGGTTTGAGTAGCTGCAAGGCCTGTAGTGGGGGTTGGAGTAGCCGCAGGGCCTGTAGTGGGGGTTTGAGTAGCCACAGTGCTTGTTGTTTTGTCATCAGATCCAGAGACCTTCTCTTTCTTTTGAGGGTACTGATTAGCGTTGACCACGGCTCGATAGGCATGGGCCAGTCCCCAGCATGTTGCAATGATTTGTGTCTCTCTGGAGCTACCAGGGTGACAACATACTTCTTCCAAATACTTTACTAATTCTTCAGGATTCTGCACTTCTTCAGGGGTGAAGTTCCAAAACACTGGAGGTCCCCACTGCCCTAGGTACTTGCCCATACGTTCCCACACACCCTGCCACTCATAACTATCCAGCCTTGGGGTAGATCTCTGGATGGTATTTTTAAACTGCTTACTGACCTTTATCAAAACGGAAACAACATTCCCAAGAATTATCAATAGAAGTATCTTAACTGCCCAGGGGTGTTCAAGATACAGGAAAGTTGTTGTAATGAAGGAGGAAACATCATAGAAGAAAGCAGCAAAGGTGCCATTCTGTATTTCCTCCACAACAAGCCTCTCAGAGTAAGAAGTATAATTGCTAACTCTCTCTATGAGGTAGTACCCGAAGTACAGTAGTGACTTCTGTATGAAACCCAAATACCAAAGAATGCTCAAGGTCAGGGTTTTGATAAGGAGCCTCCCAAGCAAAAGATCATGAATCACTGCAGAGCATAGCACACTACACAAACTGACAGCAAGCTTTAACGCGTGCTGCAAAAAAAAGAACATGGTGCAGATCAGAAGAACTAATATCGTGACCGGCAACTGTTAACAGACTCCTTAATACACTCTGGTTAATCTGTTGTTATCTCAAACCCTTCGTGCCCCACGTTGGGCGCCAAAAAGGACTGTCGTGGTTTAGCCCCAGCCAGCAACTCAGTACCACGCAGCCGCTCGCTCACTCCCCCTACCCCGATGGGATGGGGGAGAGAATCGGAGGAGTAAGAGTGAGAAACACTCCTGGGTTGAGATAAGAACAGTTTAATAATTGAAATAAAGTAAAATAGTAATGCTAATAGTAACAGTATAATAATGATAATAATAATAATGATACACGAAGCAAGTGATGCACAATGCAATTGCTCACCACCCGCCGACCGATACCCAGACAGTTCCCGAGCAGCGATCGCTGCTCCCCGGCCACCCCCCCCCAGTTTATATACTGAGCATGACGTCATATGGTATGGAATAGCCCTTTGGTCAGTTTGGATCAACTATTCTGGCTGTGCCCCCTCCCAGTTTCTTGTGCTCCTGGCAGAGCATGGGAAGCTGAAAAAGTCCTTGACTAGCATAAGCAGTACTCAGCAACAACTAAAAACATCAGCATGTTATCAACATTCTTCTCCTACTAAATCCAAAACACAGCACTATGCCTGCTGCTAGGAAGAAAATTAACTCTATCCCAGCCGAAACCAGGACAACTGTCAATAAAGTGTTTAATTGATCGTTTGGTGTTGTTTCACCTTAGTTTAGCCCAAGGGAATCACAGAACCTCCGCGATCCTCTCTGGACAGTCCAGTTCGGGTTGTGACAGACACCATAAAGTATAGCAATGGTGTCACAGCTATTATTTGCATAAAATGGTCCTATATGTGGTGTAGAGCAGTTTGACAGTCCATCCTGACAGGTCTCAGCTGCAGAATATTGATATAAAGGCTCTTCTATAGTTACCATAGGCCATTAAGTTATCTGAATGGACATCCATCACTACCAGCTTGTGTGAAGGAGAGCATTAAGTTAAAAGGGCATGACCAAGCATAAATTGAAAGGCTCTCCACTACTCCAGGTCAGCAGTGACCTTGTGAGGCAATCGCCTTCACTCTGAGACACTGCAGTCTGCACAGCTAGACCAAATAGAATCATAGAATCATAGAAGCGTTTAGGTTGGAAAAGACCTTTAAGATCATCCAGTCCAACCATTAACCTACACTACCAAATCCACACTAAACCAATCAAGGGTAGACTAGACTAAACCATGTCCTGAAGTGCCACATCTACCTGTTTTTTGAACACTTCCAGGGATGGTGACTCCACCACCTCTCTGGGCAGCCTGTTCCAATGCTTGACTACCCTTTCCGTGAAGAAATTTCTCCTAATTTCCAGCCTAAACCTCCCCTGGTGCAGCTTAAGCCCATTTCCTCTTGTCCTATAATTATCTACTTGGGAGGAGAGACCAACACCCACCTCACTACAACCTCCTTTCAGGTAGTTGTAGAGAGCAATAAGGTCTCCCCTCAGCCTCCTCTTCTCTAGGCTAACAATCCCAGTTCCCTCAGCCGCTCCTCATAAGGCCTGTGCTCCAGACCCTTCACCAGCTTTGTTGCCCTTCTCTGGACACGCTCCAGCACCTCCATGTCTTTCTTGTATTGAGGGGCCCAAAACTGGACACAGTATTCCAGGTGCAGCCTCACCAGCGCTGAGTACAGGGGGACAATCACCTCCCTGCTCCTGCTGGCCACACTGTTCCTGATACAAGCCAGGATGCTGTTGGCCGCCTTGGCCACCTGGGCACACTGCTGGCTCATGTTCAGCCGGCTGTCGACCAACACCCCCAGGTCCTTTTCAGCCAGGCAGCTTTCCAGCCACTCTTCCCCAAGCCTGTAGCGCTGCATGGGGTTGTTGTGCCCGAAGTGCAGGACCCGGCACTTGGCCTTGTTAAACCTCATACAGTTGGCCTCGGCCCATCGATCCAGCCTGTCCAGGTCCCTCTGCAGGGCCATCCTACCCTCGAGCAGATCGACACTCCCACCCAACTTGGTGTCATCTGCAAACTTACTGAGGGTGCACTCAATCCCCTCATCCAGATCATTGTTAAAGATATTAAACAAGGCTGGCCCCAAAACAGAGCCCTGGGGAACACTGCTCGTGACCGGCCGCCAACTGGACTTAACTCCATTTACCACAACTCTCTGGGCTCAGCCACCCAACCAGTTTTTTACCCAGCGAAGACTACGCCTGTCCAAGCCATGAGCTGCCAGCTTCCTAAGGAGAATATCGCCTAGGTGACTGCGCTCAAGTGGCAGTTACACCGGGTTTTAAACTGCCGCCGTCACTCCTGGACCCGCCCACGCTGCGTCAGAGCTGCTGCACGTTAGCAGCTCGCCCTTTCCCGCTCTTCCCCGCTCTAGGTGGGGGGCTGGGCTGCCCGCTCTCGCCCTGTGCTTTTTGCTGCCTCAGCAAGGGTGCCCCGGCACGAGCGTCCGCTCCGGAGCCCTTCGCCTCGGTGACTGTAAAACCCACCCACAGGTTTATTAAAGGGAGTTTAGCTTAGGAAAGCTCACAAGTGTCAGCATTTGCAATAGCCTGAAAGGAAATCCTTGTGCAAAACCAGGCCTTTGTCATAAGCACACAAAAAAATGAAAAATATAAATATGTGTTTATAGTCTTACATTAATAGTTAGCAAAACACTGTGCCCTGCTTACAAGCTGAAGGACAGGGAGGGACGGTTTCCAACTATGAACCCCTACAGTACAGTCTCTCCAAGTTAGAATCATAGAATCATAGAATCGTTTAGGTTGGAAAAGACCTTTAAGATCATCCAGTCCAACCATTAACCCACACTACCAAGTCTACTCTAAGCCAGTCAAGGGTAGACTAGACTAAACCATGTCCCGAAGTGCCACATCTACCCGTTTTTTGAACACTTCCAGGGATGGGGACTCCACCACCTCTCTGGGCAGCCTGTTCCAATTCTTGACCACCCTTTCCGTAAAGAAATTTTTCCTAATATCCGACCTAAACCTCCCCTGGCGCAGCTTAAGCCCATTTCCTCTCGTCCTATCGCTAACTACATGGGAGAAGAGACCAACACCCACCTCACTACAACCTCCTTTCAGGTAGTTGTAGAGAGCAATAAGTGGATAATGGAGAAGTAGACCTTCCTTTCAATAGAGAACCATCATTTTATTGTACTCTGCCAATCTAAGAGCACCGGCTCTATAGCTATGAGTAAACGTTACAAACCTCTTTTGCTCTTTCCAACCAGTACCCTAACAGCTGTCCATTTTCAAAAAACAAATCTGTTCCCCACCTGATAATAATTAATGTAGCAGATATATGATATCCAAAATTTGACATTAATTATTCTCAAGGAGGAAACAAATTTTTGAATGGAATTTTTTTCCTAGGGAAAACTGTAGAAGTTTGTATTTTTATATTTCACCTTTGCTCTGGTTTATCATTCCCCAACTTGTGAACTCAATCTGTACGGTAAGTCTGCACAAATGGAGAAAGCAGAAACAGCCCATGATGCAGAAAGCAGAGACAGGCCATGATGCCAAAAAGTATGAATTTTGGATGTTCCGATAAAATTCTAATGCAGAGTGGAAGGTTCCTCTATATGGGTTCCCAGGCCACTTCTTCGGATAGTTGACAAATGTATTCTCAGTACCAGGCTTAAGGCTTCCTTATTCCATCTGAAAGAGCTGCACTTCAGCTGTCCTTCTTAAACTGTGGATTCAACAAAGAATAGTAATGCTTTAAGGCTGAAAATCTCTAAAACCACTCAGTGCTAACTTTAATGGGACCAGAATTAGGTTAACAGTAAAAATTCATTCCCTCCAGGAAAAGAGTTCAACCATCCAGTTGAGCAAAAAAAAAATTCTCACCACATGTTTCCATACTTGTAAAATCCTTTGGGATTTGTAAATAGTTAAAAAACAACAACAACAAAATTATTTCCAAATATTGTTATAGAGCAGAAAGCTCTATCCTACTGTCGTGGTTTAACCCTGGCCAGCAAACTTAAGCACCACACAGCCGCTTGCTCACTCCCCCTGCCCCGGTGGGATGGGGGAGAGAATCGGAAGAGTAAGAGTGAGAAACATTCCTGGGTTGAGATAAGAACAGTTCAATAAATGAAATAAAATAAAGTAAAATAGTAGTAGCAGTAATAATAATAATATACAAAGCAAGTGATGCACGATGCTCACAACCCACCAACTGATACCAGGTCTGTCCCCAAGCAGCGATGGCTGCTCCCTGGCCAACGCCCCCCATATGACTGTGCATGACGTCATATGAAATGGAATAGCCCTTTGGCCAGTTTGGATCAACTGTTCTGGCTCTGTCCCCTCCCAGTTTCTTGTGCACCTGGCAGAGCATGGGAAGCTGAAAAGTCCTTGCCTAGTATAAACACTACTTAGCAACAACTAAACCATCAGTGTGTTATCAGCATTCTTCTCATCCTAAATCCAAAACACAGCACTATGCCAGCTACTAGGAAGAAAATTAACTCTGTCCCAGCCGAAACCAGGACAGTATCCACCCCTTATTCTATACCATCTACGTCATGCCGATGTCTTACAATTTCCAATGTGTTCTAATTAATCACCACCACTTTCCCTATCTTGATATATACACACAGATATCATTCCCTTCGTCTATGGGCCGTCACGCTAAAATGTCCATTGAGTTCATTTAGTCCATGACATTGGGTTCCATCTGTCATCACAGTCTTTTCAAAGCAGGAGAGATGGTGTGCGGTGTTGGATTGTCACATGCTGAAGCCAGTTCTGGTTCCATCACTGCTGCACTTTGCTCTGTTTCATCAAAGTTCATTTTTCATTAATCTGGGCGATTCTTAGTGTAATACCATTCATGTGGCATATAGCAACCAAAAAAGAGGTGACATACAGTATTATATAACAATTAATATCATACAATTCAGTTCATTGGCTATTTTCACTCAAAATCAAATTCCCTTCAGGTACACATTGGAATTCCCCATCCTTTCGCATCACAAGTCACCCAGGACCTTGAGCAAAAGCAATCCCATGAATGGGTTTGCCTTGCCTGAGGGAGAAGTAACCCACACTGTCTTCCCCAGCATATTTTTTATGTGCACTACAGGGACTTTATCCCCTTCTACAGTATGTAAAAGTTTTGACTGGGCAGGGCCAGCTCGATTGGCAGATCCCCTGGTGTTGACTAACCAGGTGGCTTTTGCTAAATGTGTATCCCAATGTTTGAATGTCCCATCACCCATTGCTCTCAGGGTAGTCTTTAACAGCCCATTGTATCGCTCGATTTTCCCCGAGGCTGGTGCATGATAGGGGATGTGATATACCCACTCAATGCCGTGCTCTTTGGCCCAGGTGTCTATGAGGTTGTTTCGGAAATGAGTCCCGTTGTCTGACTCGATTCTTTCTGGGGTGCCATGTCGCCACAGGACTTGCTTTTCAAGGCCCAGGATGGTGTTCTGGACGGTGGCATGGGGCACGGGATATGTTTCCAGCCCTCCGGTGGTTGCTTCCACCATGGTGAGCACAGGTTGCTTGCCTTGGCGGGTTTGTGGGAGTGTGATATAATCAATCTGCCAGGCCTCCCCATATTTATATTTCAGCCATCGTTCACTATACCCGAGGGGCTTGAACTGCTTGGCTTGCTTGATTGCAGCGCATGTTTCACATTCAAGAATTAGCTGTGCAATATTGTCCATAGTTAAGTCCACCCCTCGATCACGAGCCCATCTATATGTTGCATCCCTTCCTTGATGGCCTGAGGCGTCATGGGCCCACCGAGCTATAAATAATTCACCCTCATGTTGCCAGTCCAGACCCACCTGAGCCACTTCAATCTTAGCACCCTGATCCACCTGCTGGTTGTTTTCACGTTCTTCAGTGGCCCGACTCTTGGGTACATGAGCATCTATGTGACGTACTGTTACAACCAGGTTCTCTACCCAGGCAGCAATATCTTGCCACAGTGCAGCAGCCCAGATTGGTTTGCCTCTGCGCTTCCAGTTGCTCTGCTTCCATTGCTGCAACCACCCCCACAGGGCATTTGCCACCATCCATGAGTCAGTATAGAGATAAAGGACTGGCCACTTTTCTCGTTCAGCAATATCTAAAGCCAGCTGGATGTCTTTCACCTCTGCAAACTGACTCGACTCCCCTTCTCCTTCAGCAGTTTCTGTGACTTGTCATATAGCACTCCATACAGCAGCTTTCCACCTCCGATGCTTTCCCACAAGACGACAAGACCCATCAGTGAACAGGGCATATTGTTTTTCATTTTCTGGCAATTTATTATACAGTGGGGCCTCCTCAGCATGTGTCACCTCCTCCTCTGGTCATATTCCAAAATCTTTGCCTTCTGGCCAGTCTATGATCACTTCCAAGATTCCTGGGCGACTGGGGTTTCCTTTTCAAGCCCGTTGTGTGATTCATAGAATCATAGAATCATAGAATGCTTTGGGTTGGAAGGGACCTTTAGAGATCATCTAGCCCAACCCCCCTGCAGTGAGCAGGGACAGCTTTAACTAGATCAGGTTGCTCAGAGACCCATCCAACCTGACCTGGAATGTTGCCACGGATGGGGCCTCTACCACCTCTCTGGGCAACCTGTTCCAGTGCTTGACCACCCTCATTGTAAAAAACTTCTTTCTAATGTCTAGTCTAAATCTATTCTTCTTTAGTTTAAATCCGTTATTCCTTGTCCTGTCACAACAGGCCTTATTAAAAAGATTGTCCCCACCTTTCCTGTAGGCCCCCTTTAAGTATTGGAAGGTCACAATAAGGTCTCCTCGCAGCCTTCTCTTCTCTAGGCTGAACAATCCCAACTCTCTCAGCCTGGCCTCATAGGAGAGGTGCTCCAGCCCTCGGATCATTTTGGTGGCCCTCTTCTGGACCCGCTCCAGCAGGTCCATGTCCTTCTTGTGCTGAGGGCCCCAGAGCTGGACGCAGTACTCCAGATGAGGTCTTACCAGAGGAGAGCAGAGAGGCAGAATCACCTCCCTCGACCTGCTGACCACGCTTCTTTTGATGCAGCCCAGGATTCGGTTGGCTTTCTGGGCTGCAAGCGCACATTGCCGGCTCATGTCCAGATTTTCATCCCCCAGTACCCCCAAGTCCTTCTCCGCAGGGCTGCTCTCAATCCCTTCATCCTCCAGCCTGTACTGATACCAGGGGTTGCCCCATCCCAGGTGCAGGACCTTGCACTTGGCCTTGTTGAACCTCATGAGGTTCACACAGGCCCACCTCTACAGCTTGTCCAGGTCCCTCTGGATGACATCTCGTCCTCCTGGTGTGTCAACGGCACCACTCAGCTTGGTGTCATCTGCAAACTTGCTGAGGGTGCACTCGATCCCTGAGGGACCCCACTTGCCACTGGTCTCCATGTGGACATCGAGCCATTGACCACGACCCTCTGGTCAACCCACTTAGGATTAGTGCAACCCACTTACTCCACGTAGCATCAGTTGCATGATGTGTAGAGGGGACCCTCCCTTTGAACATCCAGCCCAGCACCGGCAGTCAGGGTGCCAGCAGGAGCTGGGCTTCAGTACCAACCACTTCCGAAGCAGCTCGAACCCCTTCATATGCTGCCAATCTCTCTTTCTCAGTTGGAGTATAGCGGGCTTCGGATCCTCTGTATCCCCAACTCCAAAACCCTAGGGGTCGACCTCGAGTCTCCCCTGGGGCTTTCTGCCAGAGGCTCCAGGTAGGGCCATTCACCCCGGCTGCGGTGTAGAGCACATTTTTAATATCCTGCCCTGCCCGGACTGGCCCAAGGGCTACTGCAAGAACTATCTCCCGTTTAATTTGTTCAAAGGCTTGTTGTTGCTCAGGGGGGCCCCCATTTGAAATCGTTCATCTTCCGGGTCACTTCATAGAGAGGGCTTACAGTTAGACTGTATTTGGGAATATGCATTCTCCAAAAACCCACAACGCCTAAGAAAGCTTGTGTTTCCTTTTTGCTAGTTGGTGGGGACATAGCTGTTATTTTGTTGATCACATCCATTGGGATCTGACGACGTCCATCTTGCCATTTTATTCCTAAAAACTGGATCTCCTGTGCAGGTCCCTTGACCTTACATTGTTTTATGGCAAAACCGGCCTTCAGAAGGATTTGGACTATTTTCTTTCTCTTCTCAAAACCTTCTTCTGCTGTATTGCCCCACACAATGATGTCATCAATGTACTGGAGATGTTCTGGAGCTTCACCCTGTTCCAGTGCCGTCTGGATCAGTCCATGGCAAATGGTGGGGCTGTGCTTCCACCCCTGGGGCAGTCGGTTCCAGGTGTACTGAACACCCCTCCAGGTAAAAGCAATCTGGGGCCTGCACTCTGCTGCCAAAGGGATGGAGAAAAATGCATTAGCGATGTCAATTGTGGCATACCACTTGGCTGCCTTTGACTCCAGTTCATATTGAAGTTCTAGCATGTCTGGCACGGCAGCACTCAGTGGTGGTGTAACTTCATTCAGGCCACGATAGTCCACTGTTAGTCTCCACTCCCCATTAGACTTTCGCACTGGCCATATGGGACGGTTAAAGGGTGAGCGAGTCTTGCTGATCATTCCCAGGGTCTCCAGTCAGCGAATCAGGTTATGGATGAGAATCAGGGAGTCTCTGTTGGTGCAATATTGCCACCGGTGCACAGCTGTGGTAGCGATGGGCCCCTGTTGTTCTTCGACCCTCAGCAACCCCACAATAGAAGGGTCCTCTGAGAGACCGGGCAAGGTGGACAGCTGTTTAATTTCCTCCGTCTCCAAGGCAGCTATACCAAAAGCCCACCGGTACCCTTTTGGGTCCTTGAAATACCCTCTCCTGAGGTAATCTATGCCAAGGATGCACGGATCGTCTGGGCCAGTCACGATGGGGTGCTTCTGTCAGTCATTCCTGGTTAGGCTCACAGAAACTGGAGCCGCAGTTGTCCTGGAAGAGCCGCCTTTTGCAATTCTTTTTCCTTGCAACTCACACACCCGTGCCTCTAGGGTCAAAGTAGATTTTCCACCCCACTTCGTCATGTCCTCTGCATGGTCACGCAGGTAAAACCACCTGGTGCCCCGTGGTGTGTATCGTCTGTATCATCTCTCTTGAGCAGAGTGATGCTTACTCCTAATGGCTGAGATACTGGTCCGTACAAGGGGGGAGTAGGACATATCCTTTTTGAGTTGCTGGCACTCCTGGGACAGTTTTTCCACAGCCGAGACACAGGCCCGTAGGGAAGAAGAGAGACTTTCTTCGTATTGCTGGAGTTGCCCAGCCAATTAATCCACCGCTGCTTCCTCTCCATCTTTCCATGTCCTTACTGCCAATGAGTTGGCATGCGACAATGATGCGTTCCTTACAAACTTCCGCCACATGGGTCTGGATCTTTGGATAACTGCTTGTTGTTCAGGTCATCATAAATCACCTCCAGCATGGCTAATTCTCTTAGGTACTGAACACCTCTCTCCACAGTGGTCCACTTGCCTGGGTGACATATAACATCTTCCTTGAAGGGATACCTTTCCTTCACACCTGAACAGTAGTCACCTCCAGAGGCTGAGGGTTTGTGCCCCTTTTCCAATTGCTTTGTCAGTCCCCCCTTCCCTAGAAAGGGATCCCAGCTGTTTGGCTTCCCTATCCTCTAAATCCAGGCTACTGGCCCCGTTATCCCATCATCGGAGCAGCCAGGTGATGATGTGCTTGCCTGGATGACGACTGAAAACTTTTCACATATCTCATGGTTCATTCAGGGATAGGGATCGGGTGGTTACCATCTCATTTATGGGTTCTGCCTCTTCCTCCTCCTGTTCTCGTGATGGTCCTGATTCATCTTCATCCCTTACTGAATGACCTGATCTTGTGTATAGGGGTGACTGATACCAGCACAGTTTGGTTCTCTGGTTTAGCCACAGTGCCTGTCACCAGGGTTGGAGCGGCTGCAGTGCCTGTGGCTGGGGTTGGAGGACCCACAGTGCCTGTCGCTTTGTCATCAGATCCAGACACATTCTCTTTCCCTTGAGGGTACTGAACAGTCTTGACCAGGGCTCGATAGGCATGGGCCAGTCCCCAGCACGTTGCAATGATTTGTGTCTCTCTCTGGAGTTGCCAGGGTGACAACATACTTTTTCCAAATACTTTACTAGTTCTCCCAGATTCTGCACTTGTTCAGGGGTGAGGTTCCAAAACACTTGAGGTGCCCACTGTCCTAGGTACTTGCGCATACTATCCCACACACCCTGCCACTCATAACTCTCCAGCCTTGGGGCAAATCTCCGGATGCTATTCTTAAATTGCTTACTGACCTTTATCAAAACTGAAACAATATTCCCAAGAACTATCAATGGAAGTATCTTAACTGCCCAGGTGTGTTCAAGATACTGAAAAGTTGTTGTAATGAAGGAGGAAACATTACTTTTTGTAATGAGGGAGAAAGTATTACAGAAGGTAATTGCCATTCTGTATTTCCTCCATAACAAACCTATCCGAGGAAAAGGTATAATTGCTAACTGTCGCCATGAGGTGGTACCCGAAGTGCAGTAATGGCTTCAGTACAAAACGCAAATACCAGATAATGCTCAAGGTCAGTGTTTTAATAACAAATCTCCCAGGCAAAACATCACTAATCACTGCAGAGCACAGCAAACTGCAAAAACCAACACCAATCTTTAACATGTACAGCAAAAACAGAAGCATGGTGCAGATCAGATGAACTAATATTGTGACCAGCAACTGTTAACAGATTCCTTAATATGCTCTGGTTGATCCATTATTGTCTTGTCCTGGTTTCATCTGGGATAGAGTTAATTTTCTTCCTAGTAGCTGGCATAGTGCTGTGTGTTGGATTTAGAATGAGAAGAATGCTGATAACACACTGATGTTTTAGTTGTTGCTAAGTACTGCTTATGCTAGGCAAGGACTTTTCAGCTTCCCATGCTCTGCCAGGTGCACAAGAAGCTGGGAAGGGGCACAGCCAGAATAGTTGATCCAAACTGACCAAAGGGCTATTCCATACCATATGGCGTCATGCTCAGGATATAAACTGGGGGGGGTTAGCCGGGGAGCAGCGATCGCTGCTCGGGAACTGGCTGGGTATCGGTCGTCGGTGGGTGGTGAGCAATTGCATTGTGCATCACTTGCTTTGTATATTGCTATTATTATTATTATCATTATTGTATTGTTATTATTATCATTACTATTTTACTTTATTTCAATTATTAAACTGTTCTTATCTCAACCCAGGAGTGTTTCTCACTCTTACTCTTCCGATTCTCTCCCCTATCCCACTGGGGTAGGGGGAATGAGTGAGTGGCTGCATGGTGCTTAGCTGCTGGATGGGGTTAAACCGTGACATATCTCAAACCCTTTGTGCCCCACATTGGGCGCCAAAAAGGACTGTTGTGGTTTAACCCCAGCCAGCAACTAAGCATTATTCTCATACTAAATCCAAAACACAGCACTATGCCAGCTACTAGAAGAAAATTAACTCTAACCCAGCCGAAACCAGGACTCCTACTGGAGAAGCAATAAAGAGATTGAGCCTCCCTCACAAAATTGATAGGAGAGAAGATATGCAGTTGCAAGTATTCAGAAGAACTGAGTGGAAAAAAAAAAAAAGAATAAGGGCCGAGAGTAAAGAAAAGAAGAAAGCCAAATCACATTGGTTTAGTCAGGTATTTAAAATTAGTTTTCTTTAATTAGCTGAAGTGTAATACAAATTAAAACTGAATTTCTTTTTCACAGTATATTCATTGGAGGGGAAGGGATGCAGCTGGATATTTCCAGAGCAGTTCACGCTAAAACAGACTCAGTTCTGCAGGACTGAACAGGAGCCAGTTTCCATCCTTCTCAAAAGACCAAAAAGCAACTTGGCAGCAGAGAGTCTGACTGCAAGCTCCATCTCAGAAATATTTATGAAGCATGACAAACCTGTGGCAATAATGACTGAACTCATTAAAATCACTACAGATTATTTAAAGCCTTTATGCCTGACATTCAGGTCCTTTATTATGCTTTAAATGACTAGGAAAATAAGCTGTAGTTGTAGGGCAGAAATGAGAGCTTTAATACCGCAGCTGATTGCTAAGTGACCAGTAAAAGGTGTTTGGTACCACATGGTATTTTTGGCATGAAATATTAAACAGGATTGATTGTAGAATTTCACTTTGTTTTTGAAATCTTTTGCTTTCTGGTGACAGAACTGTTGATGATACAAATGCCAAAGCCCAGCTTTCAGTCTGGATAATGACCAGAAGCAAAGCAATCAGATCTCTTGGATCAGTGTCTGTTTCATGATACGAGATAAGATTAATAGTTTCATGTTGAGTTGCCATTTCCTAGAGTGGTGTTAAATTACAAATTTACAGGGGGGTGGAGGGGAAATGTGTACTGTATGAAACTCTTAGAAAAGGGCAAAAACAAATCACAGTTATCAGAAGATAAAACCATAAAACAATCACAGCCCTTGGGGGACCAGAAGCTCTGTGCAGCCTCTCACGTGTCAGATCATCATAGGGTACCTGGTTATTTTATGATAAGATTATCTAATGTTAATCTCGCCACTAGAATTGCCTGCAGTAAAAATGTTACCAACTTTCTAATGTTAATTACTGGGTTCCTGAAGATAACTACTTCAATTCTGTTTAAAGAAAAACACTCCCTATGGTTTCTCTGAAGCTGGGAGTACTTCAAATATCAAACTTGTGGCTTGGATGACTTTCAATGTCTTTAATTCTGTGATTATTAACTCCTCTCTTCCCTCCTATTTTCACCTAGTCATCCTGACATAGGACAGTATTATATGCATATAGAATAACACAATTTCTTCCATGTCATTTCACAAACTATACCCCAAAAATGCCTAATACCTCAAAAGAAATCCATAATGCATCTATAAGTAGGCATTCTTCAAATGATGCAGAAGGGGAAAAATTATTTCCTAACCCAAAAATTGTCAGCGTAATAACCTTAGGATTAGCCAGCAGAAGTGGCAACCCCCACTGTAACAACTTCAACAGCAGAAGCGTACAAGCCGATTCCCTGGATGAGGTTTCTCTTGAGAAATCTCTTCAGAACCCACTACTAACTACTGAAGAGATAATCTCAGGTGTTAGTTACATCAACCGGTGTTATAACACACACACACCCTCCTTGTATTATAAATCTCATACCTGTAAAGCTTTTTTAGCAAGTATCTTTATCCCACTATTCAATGCACAGTAGCAAATGACTGCAGAGCCATACAAGCTATTTATCATCATAGGACTCCAATAGCAGACAAGAAATTTCAAAAGGAGATATTGTGGAAAAAAACCTTTAGGGAAACAGTTTTCTGGGGCAGTGGGGGGTGGGGTTCCTCAGGAACAAAAAGGAAGCTCAACATTAAATAGGAGAAAAAGAAAAACTCAAGCAAGAGAACTCAGGCATTTTCAAGAACCTCCCACTGTATCACAGAACAGCTTGATCTTTTCCAAAACCACACTCTCATCAGGGACCCCAGTTAACTCATTGATAGAGTCAGACCCTAACTGTGGACTATGTTTTTAATCAAATCTTATTATAATCAAACTAAAGACATCATGTTACAAAAGAGGGATACAGAACAAGTCTCTTACAAGAGTTGTAACATGGTAAAAACCAAATAACTATGTCCTAATCACACTGTCACTACTACTGTAATTTTCTGTAGATGAAACTAGAGAATAAAACAGTTGAAGAGAATTTAAAGAATAGATTTGTCATGTTACTCACTTAGTACGATACAATTTGCTTATACATCAGCTGGTTTATATATGCATACATAATCTATTGTCCGCATTTCTCTTGTGCTTGTAGCATAAAAATGGTTAGAGAAAAATCTAGATGTGTATTTCTCCTGAGTTCACCAGTTCCTGCTGTTTGTTTCTCACCTGAAGTCATAATCCTGTCTTTGACATCCTAGTCATTTGCACAGCCACCAATTGAGATGTCACAAACAGAGGATTATGGCCAGATAGGGAATAAGCAGTAGGAGCAGATGAACTCTTAAGAAACAAAAATCTTGTTTTCATGCAAATGTTCTTCATAATAGAGAACAAAAGAACAAAGGAAGAAAAATACAATGGAGAGAAAATACTAGAAGCTGGATTGTTTCTAAATACATGACCTCCCTGAAGTTTCCTCTGAGGAGTCAGCTGGTGATTAACAACTGCATAAATCATTACAAAAATAAAACAAAACTTGACATCGGATGATTGAAACCCCCCCACTGCCACCACCACCACACATACACACAGTTTTCTACTTAACATGAAATCAGCAGAAGTACTAGGCACTTTGAGAGAACTTGTAACCTTTAGAGGTATTTATATACATTATGCCTGAATATCCCTGGCAGTAACTAAGCACTGTTGTCCTTGTTCTACAGATGAAGACACTGAGGTCAAGAAATACAAGGGACTTCCCTGAATTTTAGTCACAATCAGATTGCTCAAGCCCAGCACACCTGACATATATTAAAAAATTCAAAGCTGAAGTAGCCCAAATTTTGGAGGAATGGAAAAACCATAGCTCCGGTTACAGTCCTATGGGAGGCTGTTACAGAAGGGCTACTCTGGGTTAGCAGTTCCAAAGAGTTAAGAGAATTATGAACAGTTTTTATATTTTAAAAAATCATTCATAAATTAATCTGTTTGAAATTGATTTTAGCTATCAATCTGAATGCCAATATGCAGTCACTGAAAACAATAAATTAAAAAAATCAAAACTACAATCCAGATATGAAACAACAGAATCTTTATATGTAAAGAGAAATCCAATCAGCTACACTAATATCGCTCACACTGTAATGTGGCTGAAAAAAACATCTACCAGAAATTCTTCTGGTTCCATTTCTAGCCTCTGCTTTTATTCAGCTTTGGGTAAGCAGTGCTAAATTGTAAATTGGTTAAATTGCCATGTTCTTGGCACTGCTGCTATACCCATACCAGCAAAATCAGTGTTTCTGCACCAGTCTAATCAATAAATATAAGAAATTCATTTCTGGAAAGAGTAAAAAAACATGGTGCTCCACATACTTGTGTTCTGCCTCACTATTGCCTGTGATGATGCTGAACGTATGTCATTAAATGTGACAGCATAGAGGGCCTACAGCTCAAACAATTCCATCATCTGCCTGTATTCTAGTTCCTATATAGTCTTCTGGACATATCCTGTCCAGATTTTGTCACAGCACAGCAGATGTGGCAGCTCATTTCCTCAGCAGCAAAGCAAGGGAGGAACCTTAGCATGAAAATTGTGCTTTCCATCCTCTTATTTTCCTGTCTCCAATTTATTGTGCTGAAGTATCAGGACTATTTCAAGTTCATTTGAATTGTCCAAATATCCTCCCTGTAAATAAATGTGCCATTTGACAAAGGAGTTAATTCAGTAGAAAAAAACTTCTTGGCTTTGCCAATAATCACTTTATATTGTGGAAGCAACCCCCCCTTCCCTCCAAATCTGAAACAAATACAAATACAGTTATAAACAGCATTCTAGCTTTTAAGTACTAACAGGCATGAGAGCAGACTGCTAACAACACATAATAGTCTGGATATCTGTACAACACAATTACACTTGAAAAAAAAAAAGTACTATGTATGACATTTATTCATAACTTCAAGTAAATGAGTTGCTGAATAACTCAAAGCTAACCTAGGATTTTACACTTTGATGGACAAACACATAAATATCCTAACTAGATATTAACCAAACCGTAATTGCTCTCAAGTTGTATTTAGCTTTGAAATCTGCTGTTTCCATTTCAAACCTCAAAAAAGGTTTGGCTGCCCAGAACCTTATTAATTTTCCCAGACATACCAGTCCAGTTTAATAAAAGATATTATGTCTACCTAGAAATCTTGTCCCGCATTTGCTTTTATACCTATGCTGTATTTCTTGAAATAGAAGTCTTATTCATCCACGATGTGTTACTGAGCATTTTAGAATCATAGAATCATAGAAGCATTTAGGTTGGAAAAGACCTTTAAGATCATCCAGTCCAACCATTAACCTACACTACCAAGTCCACACTAAACCAATCAAGGGTAGACTAGACTAAACCATGTCCCGAAGTGCCACATCTACCCGTTTTTTGAACACCTCCAGGGATGAGGACTCCACCACCTTTCTGGGCAGCCTGTTCCAATTCTTGACCACCCTTTCCGTGAAGAAATTTTTCCTAATATCCAACCTAAACCTCCCCTGGCGCAGCTTGAGCCCATTTCCTCTTGTCCTATCGCTAACTACATGGGAGAAGAGACCAACACCCACCTCACTACAACCTCCTTTCAGGTAGTTGTACAGAGCAATAAGGTCTCCCCTCAGCCTCCTCTTCTCCAGACTAAACAACCCCAGTTCCCTCAGCCGCTCCTCATAAGACTCGTGCTCCAGACCCTTCACCAGCTTTGTTGCCCTTCTCTGAATACGCTCCAGCACCTCCATGTCTTTCTTGTACTGAGGGGCCCAAAACTGGACACAGTATTCCAGGTGCGGCCTCACCAGCGCCGAGTACAGGGGAACAATCACCTCCCTGCTCCTGCTGGCCACACTATTCCTGATACATGCCAGGATGCTGTTGGCCGCCTTGGCCACCTGGGCACACTGCTAGGTAACAGCATCACCGATGTGCCTCCCAGCCAAAAATCCTTACTATTATAAAACCGATTGCTAAGCAGAGCTTTAAATAAAGATTGGAAGTGAAATGCTCTCAGATGTTAGCCTGTGATTTCTGAAATTAGAAGTCAACTCTATTACCCCTTGATGCTTGACTTCTGAAATTCCTTAAAATATGGCACTTGCTTCCCATTTTCAGAAACACACCTCATGCAGTCAAGCATATGGAGTCAATAAAGGTGTCTCTTCATCTGCCATATGAAGTTTTATTTTTCTCACTTACAAATTACAACTGTTTTTAGTAATAGCAATCCCTGCACACATTTGAAATGCACTTCCATTTTCCATGTTGCAGAGCTATATGGCTTAGTAAATACATGCAATTTAGGTTCAAAACCATAGCTCCAGGCACTACACACTGAGACTTTTATATTACTGAAAATTAATGCCTTTTTTGCATATGCTTGAGCAATAAATTAAAAAGCTATGTCTTATATGTATCAATTGGGATTTTTCTTAGCCTTCATTTTAAAAAAGAATCATGTATAGAGAGTTCCATTTCAGTTTCTTCTCTGGGCTTTTAATAAGAGAATATGAATTTATTTCAATTCATCAAAAGCAACTAACTAGAACTCTAGGAGTCTCCTATTTTGTACTGAAATTTGTATGTGTTCAACTGCATCAATATCAGCCTCTGAATTCAATTCTCTGACTGAAAAAAATTGGCACCTGCGTGTACTGTACTCATGGCAGTACACAAGTAGAATAATCAAATTAATAGTCAGAATTTCTTTTAGCACAGAAAACTACAGTCCCCATATCAGAGTTGGGTGGAAAATAAATGAGGTTATGATAATTCCTGGAAGGGGGGCACAAGGGCTAAATAATGCTTTGAAGCTGTTCTCTTTTGGAGAGCTCAGTTCCATCCCAAAGTCTCCATTCTCCCATGTACATGGGAAATGGAAACACTTCTCTCCTGGCACTGCCTGCTCAAGGCAGCAGGAGACTAAGGAGGTATGCAGGATTTTCTTAGGCCACACAAAGAGGGAACTCGGAAGAGATAATTGGAATTAGGCTTTTCCTTCAAAGTTTACCTTTCAGGCCCCTTGACTGCTCTTGCCTCACCTCAGCTTGCTACCAGAACCATCCCTCCAGTTACTTTTACCCCATCTGTGATAAGCAGCAAAATAGCATAAAACAGGCAAGTTTTGTCTAAGCTTCAACCACAGAGCCTGTTTAGCAGCTAGAATTTAGTGTTTACTCACCTTGGCTTTTATCCAGTGTATGTTCTGATAGACTGTGCTATATATTTACTGTCTGGCTACCTACAGTGATGCACATGCGCATCTATTGATTCCCTAATCTTTACATGTGGATTCCTGCCATTGTCTGGAGCTATTCCATCTCCCAAGTGACCTTTGTTCTAGGAATTTGGTTTATATTTCACAATTAATCCTGCCTGACATCACTGAACGAAAGGCCTTTTTCCATTAGTTTTTCCATCAGCATCACCCTCTATTACTCAACAGTATTCTTCCTGTTTAAAAACCTCTGAAATAGGTTAGTTTCTCTGCAGTTAGGTCTACATCTACTACCAATGCCTTCAAAACGGGTGCAGATCCATAGCTGTTTGTGACCTGAACCTTTGGACAAGCCAAGGATAATCTGGCTCAACAGTTTGTTCAGGAATATAAAAACTGCCATTCCAGGTCAGAGCAAACATCAGTCCAGTTGAGTAGCTAGTCTCTAGCCCGGTGCCTCTCAGCAGCCCAATGACAATGAGGAGGAACTGCTCTTGGTGTAGAGGTGCCACCATCCAGGGGACTGCATACAGTTCCCATGTGGCCTGCCAGCCACCCCAGAAGAGTGCTGCTGGGATGAACCATGGGGCCTTGCAAATATCATCTGGTTTATATAACTGAAGAGAAAAAAAGATATAAAAACCCAAACTTGGTGGGGTTTGGGACTCTGGAGAACTAGCTATATTTCCTGCCCAGATGACAGACTGCACATGGGATCTTATGCAAGTCATTTAATCTCATCTGGTCAATTTTTTTAGACAAAACTATTGCTATTACTGAATGCTTATTGAAGGTACATAAGAAATAGGGCAAGAGTTTTGCTCTCTGCTTGCTAACATAATCTCACAGCTTGTGTAGCTTTCTCTTTCCCACCCCAGGCTGATCACTTACTGAGGTTTGAATGTTGCAGTAAGCCACAGCTTAGGGACCCCTTAAAGTTAAGGATACAGTGGCAGTGGCCCAACAGATGGCCAAGGAAAGAGCTTTGAAACAACTGTTGGTTCTTACTCCTCTCCCATCCCCTCAGGCATCACGTACAGTCCCCCACAATACAGAAGGGAGAGCCTAGAGACAATTTAACCTAGCTAGCTGGGATGCCAGGCCAGGCCACAGAAGTCAGAAAGGCTTCATGCTGAAATCAGCAAGCTCTCTCAAAAACCACTTGAAACAAACATCTCCAAAACAGACCTAATTTGGAAGATACCTTTAATTTTTGCCATACATTAACCATAAAGAAGATAGAATTGGAAATTAAGGTTTTCCTTCTCCTGTATATTACTTGCTGCACTCAGAATATGCCTCTGCTCCAAATTCAGATTTAAACTTGGGGACGTTATACTTCAAAAAGTAAAACTAATGTGGAAAAGATCAAAAAAGAACTTTCAACATGCAATCTAATACAACAGTTTTTGCCTCTCAAGTAGAGATGGAAGAATCGATTCAATAAACCAGTGGTGAGTGGAATCTATTAGCTTATTTTCCTGTGAATTTGAGGAGTTCACATGAATTATACCATGTGATTTCAGGGAATTCCACTAATTTTAAAATGTCTTATTTAATAAAATCTACAAAATTAATTACATAAATTGGAAGAATTTGAAAATAGAATCACAGAATAAAATAGAATCATAGAATTGTTTAGGTTGGAAAAGACCTTTAAGATCATCCAGTCCAACCATTAACCTGACATTACCAAGTCCACCACTAAACCAATTAAGGGTAGAGTAGCAACCCCACCCCTCCTGGCTTGGTGGCTGGATCATTTATAATGAAGTAAAAACTAGGAATCATTAACATTGGAAAGGATCTCTAAGATCATCAGTCCAACCATCAACCCAACACCACCATGCCCACTAAACCATGTCACCAAGTGCCACGTCCACCTGTTTTTTGAACTCTTCCAGGGATGCTGACTCCAACACCTCTCTGGGCAGCCTGTCCCAATGCTTGATTACCCTTTCAGTAAAGAAATTTTTCCTAATTTCCAGCCTAAACCTCCCCTGGCACAGCTTGAGCCCATTTCCTCTTGTCCTATAATTATCTACTTGGGAGAAGAGACCAACACCCACCTCACTACAACCTCCTTTCAGGTAGTTGTACAGAGCAATAAGGTCTCCCCTCAGCCTCCTCTTCTCCAGACTAAACAACCCCAGTTCCCTCAGCCGCTCCTCATAAGACTTGTTCTCCAGACCCTTCACCAGCTTTGTTGCCCTTCTCTGGACACGCTCCAGCACCTCCATGTCTTTCTTGTATTGAGGGGCCCAAAACTGGACACAGTATTTCAGGTGCGGCCTCACCAGCGCCGAGTACAGGGGGACAATCACCTCCCTGCTCCTGCTGGCCACACTATTCCTGATACAAGCCAGGATGCTGTTGGCCGCCTTGGCCACCTGGGCACACTGCTGGCTCATGTTCAGCCAGCTGTCAACCAGCACCCCCAGGTCCTTTTCGGCCAGGCAGCTTTCTAGCCACTCTTCCCCAAGCCTGTAGTGTTGCATGGGGTTGTTGTGACCCAAGTGCAGGACCCGGCACTTGACCTTGTTGAACCTCATACAATTGGACTCGGCCCGTCCATCCAGCCTGTCCAGGTCCCTCTGCAGGGCCATCCTACCCTCCAGCAGATCGACACTCCCACCCAACTTGGTGTCATCTGCAAACTTACTGAGGGTGCACTCAATCCCTTCATCCAGATCATCGATAAAGATATTAAACAAGACTGGCCCCAAAACAGAGCCCTGGGGAACACCGCTCGTGACCGGCCGCCAACTGGACTTAACTCCGTTCACCACTAGTCTCTGGGCTCGGCCATCCAGCCAGTTTTTTACCCAGCGAAGACGTCCGTCCATACGCCCGTCCAAGCCATGGGCTGCCAGCTTCCCAAGGAGAATGCTATGGGAGACTGTGTCAGAATAAGTATCACTTTCCACTTCATAAGGACAATGAGTGAGCCAGGCTGCCTGCTTATAAGAGAGAGATCTAAAAATTATAAACATTTTAGAAAGATATCTTTAATTCTCTTATGTTTGAAAGGAGCACATAAAACTTGTACACAAGCCAAAATCAAATTAAAGTTTTGGGTTTGGTTTTTTTTTGGTTTTTTGTTTTTTTTTTTAAACCTTCAGACTGCAAAATCCATAGAGATGTATTTTGCATGTGTTTTTCCAGCAGTGGAATCTCCCTGGAACTGGAGCGGTGCCAAAACCCTCCATTCCTACAAGGCTTGATCTCGGCAATGGAAGCCTTCCTACAGTCACATTTTGAAGGTAACTTTCCAAGTCTTTCCTATATTACAAATATACTAAATGCACCAAAATATAATTGTCTCTAAATAAAATGGTATTCATCAAATCTTCAACCTATTATCCCACATTCTCTTTTGGAACAGGCATGATTCTATGTCAATAGAATAGCATCATCAATCAATCCAATAGATTTTGAGTGTATCCACAATGAATCTACCCTGCAATAAATTGGATCGAGTCATTTAAAAACTCATATCTCAATGTTAGGAGAAGAAAAATTATTATTTTGATCTATTCCTCCTCCCCTTAAAGCACCTTGGGCAAGGGCTAAGCATTAAAAAAAACCAAACCCAACAGCTGTATTACAGCAATCAAGCCTAAATAAAAATGACTGATCAGTCCAGAGGAGAAAATATAAAAGACATCATTCCATATAAAATACACACAAAGATTTTAACTCAAAAGTTTTCAAATGTGTTACAGTAATTAAACAAGCAGACAGGGTGTCAAAACTGTAGGTAGTTGGAACACCCACATTTCCCCCCCTTTCCCAGTCTTTCTCTCTAGATTACCAAAGCATTTAAAATTGTATCCTTTTACAAACACTGTTCTATTAAGGTACTTAGCAAGAGCACCATAGGAAATGATGACCCAGAAACTGGTATGTGGATTTCTCTGCTAGTATCTACAGCACTACAAGAAAGCCCAGGATTCTCTCCTTCTTCCTTTGATTAGGCAGGAATTTGCAATTCCTTTTCGGAAACTATTCCCATTACACTTCTTCCTCAATGCATGTTGCATTACTTCTCTTGGATGAATCCCAGCTATCTTGTACTGCATCTCAGACTCCTATCACCTCATTCTAAAAGCTTGTTTCCCTTCATGAAACGCTTGTGCCTGAAAATACAGTTGCTACTTAAAAATATCATAATTCACTACAATTTGATCAAATAGCACTGAGCAATTAGCTCAAATTATAAAGAAAGAAAAAGGTTCACCAAGAGACAGTTTCTGCTGGCCATATAAAACACATCTGACATTAAAGCAACTTAGTACTTTTGAAAGGAGCTGAGTGCTCTCAGCTTTCACCAATTTCAGAGTCAAGAACACTCAGCATCAGCAGTATTAGTTCAAGCCCATGTGTCCTGGTTTTGGCTGGGATAGAGTTAATTTTCTTCCTAGTAGCAGGCATAGTGCTGTGTTTTGGATTTAGTAGGAGAAGAATGCTGATAACACGCTGATGTTTTAGTTGTTGCTAAGTACTGCTTATGCTAGTCAAGGACTTGTCAGCTTCCCATGCTCTGCCAGTTTTACAAGAAAACTGGGAGGGGGCACAGCCAGAATAGTTGATCCAAACTGACCAAAGGGCTATTCCATACCATATGATGTCATGTTCAGTATAGAAACTAGGGGGAGTTGGCCAGGGGGAGCGATCACTGCTCAGGAACTAGCTGGGTATCGGTCGGTGGGTGGTGAGCAAGCATTGTGCATCACTTGCTTTGTATATAATTATTATTATTATCATTATTGTATTGTTATTATTATCATTACTATTTTACTTTATTTCAATTATTAAACTGTTCTTATCTCAACCCAGGAGTGTTTCTCACTCTTACTCCTCCAATTCTCTCCCCCATCCCACTGGGGCAGGGGGAGTGAGTGAGCAGCTGCGTGGTGCTTAGTTGCTGGCTGGGGCTAAACCACGACACCATGTCAAATCACTTTATCTGAATATATATTTAAACATGTAAAGTAAGCTACAAATATAACTGAAAACAGCAACGTGCGAAGAACAGAATTAAGAGGGCCAGTTTCCCAAGTCAGAGGATCACCTGCAAGGGAGTAGCAAATCACCCTTCCAAGAGCTAACCAAGGAGTCCTTCAGAAGAATCGCAAGCCAGTATTCCCTTACACATGAAGGCACACAAACCTGTCTGTAACCCTTCTGATACTGTAAGACCACCCTAAGAAGTTTCCCCAAAGGAAGTTTTAGACTATATCTATCATTCTGTTCAAAACAGTTCTCTTCAATGCATTGCACTAAGGAAGACTGGTTGAGATACATCAATGGCAGCACCATGAAAACTGAAAAATTACCTCTAAAATGGTTTGAGAAGAAAATGCTCAACACTGTATTTCATATCACTGAGCCTGAAACAGAGCATGCTGTTCTATAATGCTCTTTCAAAGTACTACCATTAAAAAAAAATTAAGATGTATTAATGATAGATGGTAATTTACAACACCAGTGAGCCGGTTAAAAGACAAACACTTAAGAAGCAAAACATTATAGTATGCACTAACAGGTTAACACCAAAGAACAGGCAACAGTTATATAGGATACTAAAAATGGATGTAATATGATGAAACAGGAAATAAGGGCTGAATATATAAATGTTTTCTGATAACAAACCACAAAAGAAGTCTTCCATGGGAAGCAATGGAAGCCCACTTTCATGCTATTTAGGCTGGACAAAAATGTTTAAAAAAAGATCTGGAAGAAAAATCCTGCAGTGGGAGCAAGGAGGGGAAGATGGAAGGTTTGGTCACACACATAGATTGAGAATGGAAGGATTAGATGAATTACCAAGAGTAAAACTGGAAATTTGTGAGAAGCCCAGAAAATGGGGAGGGGGTCAGAGAAGGAAAAGGGTAGAGAACTTCTTTGTCTCTAATGTTTCTGATTTATATATCATTTCTCCAATTCGATAATAAATAAATAAATATGGATTCAAAGAGGAACATCTAATAAGAAAAGAAAGTCTTTCTCTTTCCTGCAAATGGAGGATGATGACGATTCAAATGAAAAAAACATAGCAAACAATATTCATAATATACAGTTTCCGCAGGCTACAGAAATCATTGCAAGGTGCTGTATACTGCAAAGTTTTATGACATTTTTTGGCTGAGTTCATGATTAGGAGATTACATAAGTTGTTTATTACTTTCTGCAGCCTATGGAGCTCAAAAAATGAACTGGTCATTTAATTTACACTAAATTTGTACCAGACAGCAGAAAAAAAGCACAGCAACTCACTGAAGACAGAGCAAGCATTAAAATGCTGCAGCTGAGAAAACAGCACCATTTTCCAATATTGTGTTGTATAGAGAAAATAAATAGTTTTGTAAAAGACAATTAGTATAAAAAAGCTCTTGAAATCTGCGTGGATCCATGGATTAATGCCTAGCAACAAAAATGCCTGCATGTGTATTCACATGCACGCGTGCACAAGCATAGTGGTTGTGGATGGACAAGGGAAGAGCTTGAGAATGACTTGGGGGGAGGAAAAGAATGGCAATTCAGTTTTCATGTTTCTCCAAAGTCTCAACTAGAACTAATCAAAATTAATTCATCTGAATGTCTGTGATGGCCAAAAATTTAGTCACACACGGTCTGGCTGTCCAAATGAATGGTGAGGAAAGTGCTCACATCAATCAGCTTCATCTAAGAAGACTGACACAACTTCAATAGGGATTGACAGAGTTCAGTGCCTGCCAGACTGATGAGCCAAGCACCAAGCTGAAAATGTTCTGACTATTCATAATGACATTGCAGTCTAGGGCCTTTGATTAATTAATTCAGGAACTAAAGCTTTCAGTTACTGTAAGAAGAATATTTGAGGTAGCTGTTTCTCACCCTTACAGTATATGTAATCCACATCCCACCGCTCTGCACTCAAGCCTGCACTGGTACCATTACTGGAATGCCTTTGACCGCTGCTACGCAGGGTCTAATGTACACTCCAGTTCCTCCCCTCCCTCAAACAATTTACTTTCTTACAAAATAAATAAAACGATGTAAATGTTCAGTGCCTTGCCTTTGAGAGGTTTTGCTAAATGAGCCTTCTTCAAGCCACAAAAGAAACATGTCTTAATTGTTACTAATAATGTTATCTTTCAGTGCTCTCCAAAAATCTCTGACCAACAGCAGGGCCCTCGCACAGCGCTGCTGGAAATGTTGCTAGGTAGCATTACACATGCAGACAATTAACAGCTTAAAAAAAGAAGGTTGATCATTTTATTGCATTATTGTTCAGACAGAAGAAAATTAATTTTCATTAAGATAAGACCTTTCCACTCATTCTCAGCCCTAAATCTGGTTAGAGGAAGGCAAGATGTCTTCTATATTAATGTATTCCAATTAAACAAAATTGGGTAACACAAATAGGAAACTTGAACAAGTTGCACTGAAGTTAGGGGGCTGCTGCTACACTTTCTTGGGCATGCAGTCAGTCACATCGACTGTGTTTAACAGAAAACTTGAAGGATACAAGACATTATACAGTCAGACTGAAAAAAATCCCTGTTCTAAGCTCTCCCCAACCTAAGTTATCTCACCAATATTGTCCATGTATTTTAACAGAGTACCCAATACAGACTCGGTCCCAAAGCAGTTGCCATTTCCTTCTTCTAGTGTATGTCGTTTCTCTGTTTAGTTAATGCTGCTCTCTGTAGCATGATACTTTACTAAAGCTGCACAGAAAAGCATTTTAAAGGGAAGCAACAAGCTTGACATAAACAGTGGAAGTGAGACCCTAGATAAACAGCAACAAGGAAAAAACAATGATTAAAGTTGGGAGAGGTTATTAAATTAACTTCTCCAGTAATCACTTTGTGCCCTGCATGCATTTATTTTTTGAATTTCCACTTGTTCAAAAATAGACTTGCATGCTTCTTGCTAGAACAAGATTGTGGCCCATGTAAGAGGAGAAATTAAGCTAGTCAGACCTGTGCTGCTTTGATATGAAAGTGAAAAGGCATTTCCTTACTTTTCATAGCCAAGTGAAAAGGCATTTCCTTACTTTTCATAGCCTCTTAAACAGTCTTTTTGTTTTAGAGTAAGTCTCACCTGGCAGAAGACCATTAAGCCCCAAAGCACACAGGATTCACAGTGCAGTGGCATGAAGGGCCCCTACAGGCCACATACAATGAACGCCTAACGAAAATACACCTGGCAACAGAGGATGCAGCAAACTCACTGGATTCACAAATTACATGATTCTTCAAACTACAATCCATTTGTAAGGGACGCACGAAGACTACAAGGCCTATTATAATCCAAAAGGCATATTTATAGGCTTGCAGCTGTTCACAGCCTTCAATTCAGATTTAGAAAGGACTTGTTCAATAAGATGTTGATGCATGCAGATATATTTGCCGAAATGACTTCATCCAAGAGGCATCAAATCTCACTGGAGCCCCTTCTATTTTCAGTACCTAATTCCTAACCTTTCTAACCTGCATAAAACAAAAAAATGGAGCTGAAAAGGAAGGAGAGGAGATAATGATGCCCACTGCAAAGGAAGCCGATCAGGCAGAGCCTCCCCCAGCCCCTGCACACACGATCAGCGCCAGATGTAGGCCAATATTGTGGTTTAGCCCCAGCCAGCAACTAAGCACCACGCAGCCGCTCGCTCATTCCCCCTGCCCCGATGGGATGGGGGAGAGGATCGGAGGAGTAAGAGTGAGAAACACTCCTGGGTTGAGATAAGAACAGTTTAATAATTGAAATGAAGTAAAATAGTAATGATAATAATAACGATACAATAATGATAATAATAATATACGAAGCAAGTGATGCACAATGCAATTGCTCACCACCCGCCAACCGATACCCAGACAGTTCCTGAGCAGTGATTGCTGCTCCCCGGCCAACCCCCCCCAGTTTCTGTACTGAGCATGACGTCATATGGTATGGAATAGCCCTTGGGGCAGTTTGAATCAACTATTCTGGCTGTGCCCCCTCCCAGTTTTCTTGTAAAACTGGCAGAGCATGGGAAGCTGACAAGTCCTTGACTAGCATAAGCAGTACTCAGCAACAACTAAAACATCAGTGTGTTATCAACATTCTTCTCCTGCTAAATCCAAAACACAGCACTGTGCCTGCTACTAGGAAAAAAATTAACTCTATCCCAGCCGAAACCAAGACAGCCAATTAAACCCAGGCACTCACAGTTGTTCGCAGACATGAATAACACAAAAGAAATTCCCATATCCGATCTGCAATATTTAAAAGCTTTGAGGTGGAACCAAGAAAGATAAAAGCCCGACTTAAGTTTATTGCCACCTTGTGCTTCACTCTAATGCAGGTTTTGAACAGGGCCTCCCATTGGTATTAAAAGTTGGATGAACATCTGCATTTAAAATACAGGAAACCGAGCACATGAAGTGCTTTTAAAACGCCAGTTGCCATAGTAGATAGGGGGCTTTAGTAGATGTTCATTTATTATTATAGTTGTACAGCAATATAGTAAAATATATTTGCCAAGTGGGCAATACAAGCTTTACTCTAAGTCAACATAATATGCTAGATTGTTTAGATTTTCATAAATATTCAGTGCTTATTTTCCCTAAATATAACTCTCATTTCCCAAAATAACAATTTCTTAAATTTTTAATGAGAACAAATCCATGGTAACATCTTATCATGCTCTCTTACGCTCAGATTAAAAATCACAAGAGGGGAGAAAAAAGGAGGCAGCCCCCTGACAACCCACCTTTAAGTGGTCGAATGACAGGAACTATCCAGTAAGTGAATTCTTTCCCTCCCTCTACAGAGCAGCAAACAAAGTATCTGTAAAATGAATTTCTCTTTATGGTCCCATACCAAAGATATGTATACAAAATAACATCCAAATATCTTTAATTCCCATGATATGTCTATTAAACAGCAATTCTCCATAAGGCTGTTTAGCTATCCAAACAGCAGCCTAAAATTATTATCTCTATAAGCTTTCCATAACTTATCACTCAGTTCCTATGAAAAGCCATTAATTTTGGCCTCTCTCTATCTTGGTCTCACAGGAAATATTCTGCAAAGGGATGTAATAAAAATGTGATTTCTGCCATCATTTCATTAAAATTCCCTGTTAAATTTCTATCTGAACAGTGTACATAATATAAAAAAAACCTCAGGGCTCTTATTAATGGTGCTGTTCCTTATGATACAGACTTTAAAAAATAATTAAGACCATTTCTTACTTGTAAGAATATTGTTCATTTTTCATTCTTATTAAAGTTTAATCTGGAAGTTGTTTAAAAATGTTTAAGTTTCATTACATTTCAACATCTTAAGAAGGGGAAAGAGCTAGCAAGTCCATGAGCAGGAGTGCTGTCACTCATCTGTCTCTTCCACTGATATCTCAACAGCAAATCACTCAACCTATCTATGACTCAAGACATCCATTTGCAACAGTTTACTACTTACCTATCTCATGAAAGCACTGTGAGACAATGTTTTCTGAAGAGCTTCAGCTCCATGGGTAGAGGATGATAGAGAACAGAGGAGCAAATCACTTCCTCTACTTTGCAGTATCTTTGAAATTTCGGGAGAGGGTTTTTGGAGGTTTTGTTTGGGGTTGGGGTTTTTGGTGTGGGGCTTTTTGTTTTGATTTGGGTTTTTTGGGGGGAGTGGGTATTGTTGCAGGATTTAAGCAAGTTGAAATCAGTGCAGAAAATTGTGGTCAATGCGCCATAAAAAAACACATTAAAAAGCCACTAAGTCTCCAATATGAGAGCATTCTTAGCAACCACTCTACTGAGATGTAAACTGGAGCTGCCTTTTTGAAATTGGAGAGCCAAGTTGTGTAGAAGCATAGCCTGGTTCTCAAAAGTGGAAACTAGACAGCTCTCACCATGGCATTTCATAGCAACACCAGGTTACTTGACATTTTAAGAGCTTTTTAGATGGTACTAGTGGTCTAACTTTAAAATGGTCTTCTCTCTGCTTCCTTACCCCTAAATACTCAGCGGTGAGACCAAGGTCCACACACATACCATGGAGTCCCACCTACCTTGCTGCGAGGGCACATCGTGCAGGGCACATTCCTGTACTCACTTCAGTAGTGCTCAACGCACTTAAGAGAATTAGACGTTTTGTGGCAACACTGAGTTAAACGAACTGACAGTAACCCACCAAGAAAACTAAAATTAAACTATCAGAACTAGGACATGCATCTCTCTACAAACACTGTGCTTAAGCACTTTCTACAATCAGGTCTTTTATTCAGGGGTTTAATTTTAGGCATCTAAGTATAAAAATTCTGGCCCATACATTTAATGGAAGGGCACGATTGCCAAGCTGAGAATGTTAAATCTAATTTTAGTTGTTCTTTGCATACTTGTTTTTCACATAATTTCTTCAACTGAATAGAAAAATATCTGTGATATTTTCTGGACCGTATTCACAATACTCATTTTAGTCATTGCATTTTGTGTAGTTATAAAGCCTACTCCAATGAATTGAAGCTTTTTCATTATTGCCAGTGAGACCAAAATTTCATTCTCTGCAATCAAAGTACTTGCTGGTAAAATTTTTAGTCCTGAAAATATTTCTATTAAAATTAATGTTAATACATTGTGATCTGCACACATCCTAAACTAGAAACTAATACTTCCCTGAAAGTCTTCCTTTTAGATCTTTTTATGCAATTATCATCTGGCTATTGTGCTACAGGCAAATTTTTGAATTTTCTTCCTCACGTAGAGGGTTTCATAACAGGGATATATTGATTTAAACTAGTTTCATTACTACTAATGCTCTTCTAAATTTTAAAGACAATGCAATATTGAACAGAATAATGTGTTCTATTAATAAGCATGCTATTGAAATACTGAGCAGATTTATTGCATTTGGATGTTCAAATAAACACTAAGATCATTTTCTATAAATCATTTCCTGCCTAAAAAGATGACTGAAATGGGATTTGATTTTTAAAAAAAGTAATAAAAATAATGAAAACTAGTTTGAAAAATTAACCAGTGGATTTTAATCAAAAAGAGTGTTCTCTAATCAGGCATGTTTCGGCCTTGTTTAAAGCAGTGCTTATTCTCACAGGTACAAAGGACCTTTAAAGGCACTGGTTGTAGCAACAGTTTGAGGAAAGAACTTTAAAAAGAGAATCAAGCTCTGTTTTGTAAATGAAATAAAGCAGAGATGGCAAAACTTTAAGTCCACACTGCACAGCGCTTGGCTCTTGCACGCATACTTAAGCTGGCTCGGGAACCAGGAGCTAAGTATCCATGTCAGTGCAGTATCTGCTTGAGCCTGCTAATTAAGCTTGCTGAGAAGAACTAATTACTGATGCAGCTCTACTGCTTCTGGGAGCCGAGCTAATACCACTATGCGGTACAACATATCAGCCCATTTGGAGCAGGCTCAGGTACCTGACCAAAGCAGGGCACAAGCATGCCCTTAAGTAATTCATTTCTGATATCAAACAACAAATAAAGATTCTATTTCTTCACTGGTGACCCAGCATGTGATCTCCCAAAGGCCCCCTCCTCCATGCCTCATCTGCCATATATGGAAAATGCTCTCACAAGAGTACCTGAGCAGAGGACTTATTGAAAGACAGGAAAATAAGCACCTTCTGATCGCTAGTGTAACTGCAACTGAGGATTTGCACACACTGAAATCTTCTTCATTAACTCTGCAACAAAGCATCCTCATTTCCTGCATTTTTGATTGCCACAAATATCGTACTAAGTGCTCAGGTTAAAAGAGAATGCTTTAAGCCATTTTCCAGCACAGATTCCAGCTGCCATAAAACATTCACTTCCTATCTTGCTCAAACAGTTCTCCATAAGAATACCTCTAAAATTACATGGGAATCCAAGCTGAGGGGAAAAAAAAGACTGTAACCAGAATAGCAAGCCCTGCTTGTGCTAAAAACAACTGCTGGTTACTACAACAGTGAGGCAGGCACAGAGCACCGCTGTGCACTCAGCAAGCATATATGGCAATATGCTTCTGTGGTCACCCTGTCTTTCCAGCTCTGCTATCATCACTACATATTTTCTTTCCTTTTTCTGTTGCCTATACCCCAAACTGTAAGCTTTACAGGACAGGAACTGTATTTTATTTACATATGCAGCATCTGCCTAAATGACTCCAAGATTGATGATTGTAGTCCCTCCATTTCCCAGCATCTCTGCAGTGACACAAATAAATTAGAAAATCTCTGAATTTTGTTTCTAGTTTATTACAGCACTTCACAAACCCTGGCAGTTCTCTTGGTAGCTTGTACGTATTTCCAGACTCAGGACCCTGTCGCTCAGAATGGCACCATGCTTAGCAGCAGAACACCACTGGCTCCTTTGCCAAAGTGCTAGATGTCACTGCCTGACTGCCTAGTACAGAGCCCATATACTGGTGCAAGCATCAAGTTGTGCTTTTGCAAAATGACAGTGTGGGCCAGAAGTCTCTATCTTCCTTTAATATTCATGCTATACTTGAAAGAATGGAGCTTGGGCTTCTAAGCACTATCACAATACAAACAACTACAACAATTTTTTACAACCTGCCATTTCTGCTTGCACATACAGTATGGCCTACAAAAGGTTATGCATATAAAATTGTTAGGCAACAGTTATTATCTTGTTAGAAGAGCATTTTAAGAGTGTTTGAGGAATGAAAGGACTTCTTTTTATTAATATTTCAGTAAAACTGTGAGTGTGTAATACTTGCTTCTGATGCAGGAAAAACTCATTTCAACTCAGTAATCTAGCATAACTACAAGCGGAGGAATGGGGAGATGATGTAACCATGCTCTGTTGATGATAATTTGTCTTTTTCTCATTCTAGGCCATTTCCCCCACTTGTTAATCACCAGATAATGACTTCTGTAACAAACAAGTTGCAAGGACTGCTCTAGGTAAACATTATGTAAATGTCAGAGGTCTTCTGCTTATCTTCAAACATTCTCTATCTATATTGGCTTATTGAGTAAATTATTTGCCAACTACTATTAGCCCTCTTCTCACTCATGTCCTAAAACAAGTTTTAAAAATTAAGTATTGGGTTTGCGTGGCAAGGTTTTGGTAGCAGGGGGGCTACAGGGGTGGCTTCTGTGAGAAGATGCCAGAAGCTTCCCCTATGTCCAATAGAGCCAATGCCAGCCAGCTCCAAGATGGTCCCACTGCTGGCCAAGGCCGAGCCAATCAGCAATAGTGGTAGCACCTCTGGGATAACATATTTAAGAATGGGAAAAAACCCAACCCAGCACGAACTACAGCTGGAGTGAGGAGTGAGAATATGTGAGAGGAAGGACTCTGCAGACACCAAGGTCAGTGAAGAAGGAGGGGGAGGAGGTGCTCCAGGCACCGGGGCAGAGATTCCCCTGCAGCCCATGGTGAAGACCATGGTGAGGCAGGCTGTCCCCCTGCAGCCCATGGAGGTTAACGGTGGAGCAGATATCCACCTGCAGCCCATGGAGGACCCCACGCTGGAGCAGGTGGATGTGCCTGAAGGAGGCTGTGACCCCGTGGGAAGCCTGTGCTGGAGCAGGCCTCTGGCAGGAACTGTGGACCCGTGGAGAGAGAGGAGCCCATGCTGGAGCAGGTTTGCTGGCAGGACTTGTGACCCCGTGGGGGACCCATGCTGGAGCAGTCTGCTTCTGAAGGACTGCACCCCATGGAAGGGACCCACGCTGGAGCAGTTCATGAAGAACTGCAGCCCGTGGGAAGGACCCACATTGGAGAAGTTCGTGGAGGACTGTCTCCCGTGGGAGGGACCCCACGCTGGAGCAGGGGAAGAGTGTGAGTAGTCCTCCCCTGAGAAGGAAGGAGCGGCAGAGACGACGTGTGATGAACTGACGACAGCCCCCGTTCCCTGTCCCCCTGTGCCGCTCAGGGGGAGGAGGTAGAGAAAATTGGGAGTGAAGTTGAGCCTGGGAAGAAGGGAGGGGTGGGGGGAAGGTGTTTTAAGATTTGGTTTTATTTCTCATTTTCCTACTCTGATTTGACTGGTAATAAATTAAACTGATTTTCCCCAAGTCGAGTCTGTTTTGCCCATGACAGTAATTGCTGAGCGACCTCTCCCTGTCCTTATCTTGACCCATGACCTTTTTGTTATATTTTCTGTCCCCTGTCCAGTTGAGAAGGGGAGTGATAGAGCAGCTTTGGTGGGCACTTGGCATCCAGCCAGGGTCAACCAACCACAAGTTAATAAAAGAAATGAGGATTAAGCACCTCAGGTCTCACTAACACACTGAGTCTTTAGCATGTCACTCAAGATTCTTCCATGCACTGTTCTTTAAGGGGGACACCTCTTTCAGCCAGCATGCTTCAGGATTACTTCCCCTGCTCCCACCCTCTCTGAACAACTGATTGGAACAATGATGGAGTACTCACTGGTCATTAGCTCACTACCTAGCCAGCACCACTACCTGGTGCTAATACTTTGATTTCCATGAACAGGCACAATTCAGGCACATTACTGCACAATCAGTTTGCTGAGATGTGAAAACTCAGGTTCTCACCTGAGGTTCTTGGGTTTATTTCTGACCAAAAGGAAAAGCAGCGTTCAAAAGCAGCAATCTGAGGAGACTAATGACCCCACTGGCATTTAAATGGTTTGCCATTTTGCATGAGCACTTCTTATAGCTATTTTATATCTTATAAGTAGAAAAAAATTAACAGACTTGATTCACCACTCTTACTCCAGCACAACTGTGCTTTTTTCAATAGAGGGCTTTGGTGCAAAGGAGTAATGCCATTATGAATCATGACAATGCTTTGTACTTGTGGTTTTCATGCACAGCACTAGAAAAGCTTTACAAGCATTGGTGGGAAGTACTGTTAACGTCACTGTACAAATAGTGAACTTTTAGGCACAGAAAGCTGAAGTATCTAAAGGTCACCGAGTGAGTCAGTAGCAGATGCGGGACAAGAACCCACTTACATTCACTCCCAAATTCTCTAATGGAGCATCCCCCCTTACTGCAATGAAGTTTTAAGTGTAAATCAATAATTGAGGTCACTGAAAACTTTCTGCATGCAGATTGTAGTGAAGTCACTCTCTAGGAAAGCACTGACAAAAAGGAAGGTGCTTAATGAATTTTTCAGTGGTCCTTACGTAAGGATAGAGCATTCAAGGAGGAGGTGAGAAGAGAGGACACTTGCTCAGGAAGCCCTGTAAGAGGGCTGCAGTGACAAATCATTACTCCCAGAACACTGCTCAAGGAAATGTAATGCTGACATTTTCCAAATGCTGGGTTATAAAACCTTTCACACATACAATATTTAAAACTGTGAGTTACCTTTGAGAATGTATCCAAACATCTAACAGTATTAAGTCATGCTAACAGTTATCTGTTTATAGGTCAGAAGGGCAGTAAATTATTTCAATGGAAAGTAGTAAAGCCTGCATTGTATCTAGTTGTGCTGTTTAATAGGTGATAGTGGAAAGTGGATGATGCATGGAAACTTCAAGTTTTATAGCTTCTGCTTCAATCTGTATTCACTTATATAAATATGTCACAATTAAAAGTCAAATTGTCTGGAGAACAGATTCATATAAAATTTATTTTCAGAAACTGATATTTAGCCTAATGCTATCAGAGTTGATTGCTCTTATGTATAAGCTTTATTCAAGTTTCTACAGGCTTGAAAATACAAAGACTGACATTTCAGATCCCATACTCAAGTGTGTCATTAACCAGAAATTGAAATGGGAACATTTCCACTTTCTCAGAAATACTCAGTTTGTTAGGGTGATAACTGCACTAACTGCTTTTGAGTTTTTGTGAAGCTACTAAATATGACTCTACTTCAACACAGACAGGAAGGAGGAGTCACAATGGCAAAAGAAAAATCCTGAATTGGTGCCTTACCCAGTACAATATGTCCTGAGAATTCAATAGTTGCAAATAGCTATTTTGGCAGAGCTTTGAAAGTGGCTAATGGCAAAAATGGTTTATTCTGTTTATGTCAAAGACATGTTTGTCAGGTGCTGGACAGCCAGACAAATCAGGGTCTAGTTAGTTCAGTCAATTCCCTCAGTTTTATCCTTTCAGTCTACACTGAGTTATTAAAGCATCAGAAATAAAATGCTACTGAGTCAGGGAAATAAGGTGTCAGAACTCTATTAACAATGGCATTTTCAGGAAGCAATGTAAATAGAAAATCAAATTTATGCAAGAAATATATATCAGTAAGTAATACTTAATATAATCATCCTACATTTATCTTCAAAGCAGCTTTCATCTCCAAATGATTTAAAAAAAAAATGCTTCAACACATCGACATTATGACTTCTTTGGAACAGTGACCATCATTCAGATTCGGGTCTGCGCTGTGCCTACCTAGTACAAGAGGATATTGGTCCCCAACCCAAATACTACAGTTGTACAAATAACAGTATGTGAGTAATAATTTATTCCACCCTTGACATTTAGCCAGCTCAGAGAGAACATGTGACAGTTAAGCAGTTGTAAGAAAAAGAACTGGAAAATGCCACATTCAACTGAAATGACAGGAAATATTTAGGTAGACAGAATCTAATAAATTGGGCAGACTTATGGGAGTTTAATTGCCCCTTTGTGAAAAGGGATAAATACATTTAAAAACTGTAACTGTGAGGACCAGTTTCTGGAAGGAACAGCTTTCTGTTAGGGGTGTCTAAATCTTCATTACTTGTATATGACCATCACAAAAAGGAAATTTTCTTGTCCCATGGCAGTGATGGTTGTGTTGGCGGTGGCAGCAGCTCCCAGCCCTGTGCCAGGCTCCGTGCAGGCACCAAGAGGACAATGGCCTCTGGCCCCAGAGGGACTGTCACGTGTACCAGCAACTTCCTGGTCTTACACTGGCTCATATTTGCTAGCACAGATAGTGAGATGTTTCCTACTTCAGGCATTATCTGCTACCCAAATAACTGAATCTCATTTGCTCCCAGAAGACAGTAGGATGCACTTTTTTCTCCCCCTATCACTGTGAAATAGCTCATCTACCATGATGGCTGGAAAGTCCCACTGTAGCTCTCACTCAAGTGTCTTGAGTCTTCCTGTCCATCGAACCATAATACAGAAAGATTCTTTCACTAACACAGAGGAAAAAAACTTGGTGATTTCATCAGCACCTTCACTGGGTAAGGAGAGATTTTTCCTGGGCTTTTGTTTGTTTAAAAAATTACCAGCTCCCCATTTTACAGTGTTTCTGACATCTCAAAACATCTCCATAATATCCTTAAACTCTTTCTTACTAGTTTATTATAACAGAAGTATTCACCTCTTATTTCAATCTATTCACTTTTTCCTATTAGGAAAAAAGTTAAAAGAGCACCTAAAATGGCCACCTGGAATATGCTCCTACACAGAAGTTTAGATTCATGGGTCCAAAAGGTTGAAGACAAATTAAAAGGTATACTTACAATATTTACTAATTTTAACACAAAGGATTAGTTCAACATGTAAACAGCTTTAATGATATGTCTGAAAATCAACAAGCCACACCAAGAAAAACATGTTCTTATTACTTAGGATTGTACACTTTTGTGTTCAGCATTGATCATCTTAGTGATGATGCCACCTAATCATTCATTAAAAAGTAAAAGGAGTATCTTGATATTTGATAAAATAATGAGGATTTCAGAAAAAAGATGCCCAGATTCTTCTAAACTGAATCATCAGCTGGATTTGAGTCACCTTCTGGAGGTGCCTCGCACTTTCACTCTTGCTTTCTACAGAGGGACCCAAGAATGACTGAGGCTCCAATCACACACATCATTAGGAAGGAGGAATCAGGGAGTAACTTTCTAATATGCTAATGTTCACTGAGTTACATAGCCTGACTGACAAAGCACTAAAATATCTACAAGTTTTGACATATTTTTAAAGAAAATTTGTAGCCCTCTACATTTACTTCTATAAATAAGCATATTGTTACAATGACAGTACTTTGGTTAAACCATTATAATAGAATGAATGCTTAAAAACCAGATTATAAGAATGCATAGGTGTGTGTCTGCTAATAGAGGACTCGAGTGTTTTCTTCTCGTGTTTTACTTACAGAAGTGCAGACTCTTCATTTCAGATGACGTGATCCTTTTTACCTCTGATGAATAAACACGCCCGTGAAATGAATCATATAATATGTGTATCTGCCCTGTGTCATACAGCATCGGAGGGTTTTCCCCACGTTGAGTACTTGTTCTCTCTAACCCAGCACAGGCAAAAAGACTACCTTTATACAAGAATTAACTTATGTATGGAGAAGTCCCAGACCAACTGAGCTCTCCTTACAGTATCTTAAACTCATAACTAGACCAACAATTCATCTTTGCATTTACACAGCACTAAATTCACTGAGCTTACATGCTCTAACAGTGGGCATCACCTCCTATTTAAAAGCAAGAAACTAAGCCAGAAAACAATAAAATAACTTGATGGCAAGACGGTAACAGAACAGAATTAGATCCCAATTCATCTGCTTGCCAGCCTTCACCTACCTAGTAGATCACAGCAGCAGTCCCAGTAGCACACTTGTATGCAGAATTATCATGGTCAGCACAAGTAATGAAAAATATTAATCAAAACTTCACATGTCTCTAATGACATTCCCATAGATAAAATGAAAAACAAAGGCCTAAATATTTAAAGACCTTTCTGTATGTGTATCTGAGCTCTCATTTCCTCAAGTAAAAAGGACTTCCTCCAGACATACCACTGGCTCTGATTTTACCTGAAGTTTCAGAATCTACACAAAGGACCTAAGATAACGTTTCAAAAGGCTTACATCTGTTGATTAACTAGAATGTTCAAGTTAAAAATAAATAAATTAAAAAAAAAAAAAATCAAACTGGCACTTATTTCTGTATTAAGATTTAGAAAAACTAGAAAATAATAGTTTCACAGCCAGAGACAGTATTATATTCAAAGCTTGCTTACATGTATATCAATTCAAGTGTGAATGCTGAACTTGTGCTTTTGTTTCAGCCATAGGTTTGTGTCTTCACATATTGGTTTGAAAAAAAAGAGGTTACTTACAAGTCAGTCTGTCTATACATTCACATGATGGTTGCATATGCTCCCAGGCACACAGAACAGGAGGATCTTTGCATTAGCAGTACTGGTCAGATACACAAGCAAGTCTTTCCCACATATATGGACATGCATGCTGCTACCTGAACAGTACCATGCATCCCAGGTCCTCTCAGCCTCAAAATCTCTAGGGACTCCAAGGCAGCATACTCACACTTAATGCAAAAGTTACAGATCAAAATAATTGTTCTGTCTCCTTCAACCCCATGCCTAAATGTACAGACTCATTACAAGGGACACTATCAAATACTCCAAAGCTACAAATCACCAGGAGGCCCAGAGCGCCTAACTGAATGAGCACTGAAGGATAAGTATCCAAAAGGAAGAGTTGTGCCAAGAAGCTGTATTAACAGTGGAGTGTTGTGTTTTATGTGATGAATGTATGGATCTCAGGAAAAGAAGTGGTCTCTACAGCTGTCACTTGAAATCCAGAAGAGTGACTTCAGTTTCTCACAGGCTGTTCTACCTTTGCAGTCTCATGAGCTCATTTAATGAGACAAGTTTTGTATTAAAATTTTCAGTCTCATTTTCTGTAACCATGAACATAAATGGTTCCTGACTCAAATGATGTTCTCGATATGACTGTGAGTAAAAGCTTTTCTGCTGAGGTTTAAAAGTGACATTAGCCTGCAAGAGTGGATCCTTGATCTAGCCATAGAAGGTACTAAGGTCCTTACTTCTTTGTGAAAAGTCCTCTGTCTGAAGTTTTAGAGCAGAGACATTCATCAGATGCATTGTAAACTGAAAGTCTTCAACTAAGGTACTGATGTTCATGACCCAACTCCAGACAGTTGGGAGTTTTTTAAGTTACACACCAAAAAACAGAAGACATCCTGAAAATTTGTTTGGCCTGCTCCAGCCAACAGGATTTCTGCTGCTTACGGAGAGAACAGATGGAGAAAGATATAACATGGAATCAAATGCATCTATTACAGATTGACTAGAAATGACTTTATTTCAAAGAAGAGACCAACCTCAAGGTAATTCAGACCTCTGAGACAGGTCAGAGGACATCATTTGCTTTCCCCTACTCTAAATCTTTGGAAGTAGCTCAGCCAGCCTGAGAAACCATGTATCTGTGTGGTTAGCTTTGACTACTTTGATTTCAGATTGACAGTTTTCTTGCATAGACAAGAGAAACTTGTGTATCCTTGTTTGCGTTGATGGTACTATGAATCATCATTGGCACATGATGGTCCTGAATGTCTGCATGGTCTGTTTCTATCTGCATCCCAAGCTCTGAAATCATAAGAGCGAATTTCCAAAATGAAGATAAATGTGTATTACTATACATCTGAAAGTGGGACATTTCAGACGTTATCTGGCATCTGCCATGAATAGATGGAAACCAAAAATTGTTATGCAATTATATGTAACGCATTCACTGGATCAGAGACAGGTAATCAGGCTGTTCTAAACCATAATCACATGCAACATGTATGCGGTATTGCAATAAATGCCGTAGATGCACAGCCTGTACTGATGCCACCACACCAGATATATTCTGCTTATATAGGGAAATTAGTCCAGCTGTCTCAAGAACTTTATGAATTTGTCCTATTGTGCTGGTTTTGGCTGGGATAGAGTTAATTTTCTTCATAGAAGCTAGTATGGGGCTATGTTTTGGATTTGTGCTGGAAACAGTGTTCATAATACAGGGATGATTTCGTTATTGCTGAGCAGTTCTTACACAGAGTCAAGGCCTTTTCTGCTTCTCACACCACCCCACCAGCGAGTAGCCTGGGGGTGCACAAGAAGTTGGGAGGGGACACAGCCGGGACAGCTGACCCCAACTGACCAAAGGGATATTCCATACCATATGACGTCATGATCAGCACATATAAAGCTGGGGGAAGAAGAAGGAAGGGGGGACGTTCAGAGTTACGGCGTTTGTCTTCCCAACTAACCGTTATGTGTGATGGAGCCCTGCTTTCCTGGCGATGGCTGAACACCTGCCTGCTGATGGGAAGTAGTGAATGAATTCCTTATTTTGCTTTGCTTGTGCGCACAGCTTTTGCTTTATTTAATTAAACTGTCTTTATCTCAGCCCACGAGTTTTCTCACTTTTACTCTTTCGATTCTCTCCCCCTTCCCACTGAAGGGGGAGTGAGTGAGCAGCTGTGTGGTGCTTAGTTGCCAGCTGGGGTTAAACCACAACACCTATGGTGGATAAAATCCCAGGAGGAGAGTCCTTATAAACTTCAAATGGCAAACTGTGCATCAGAAAAACTTTAAGTTTGAACTTTTTGCAGCTCAAAATGAAAAACCTAAATCTTAGGGCATTCAGAACTAACTCGAAGAGATATTTCTGCAGGCGATCATCCTGGTACAGACATATAACGAATTCCCACCTTCTTAGCTGAGAGAAAATTACATCCCTGGCTCTCATGAAAAATCTTTCTGCCATACAAAGACCAACCTATAGTACCCTGAACTGATAATCACCTGGTTTTCATTAAATAAAGACACTTCTAATTAAACAACCTGATCAACACGCAAAAATGTGTGCTTTGCAGGCAAGAGATGGTAAGCAATTTATCTTTCAATATAATAATCACTAACATCACAGATGCTATCTGGAATTTAAACTGATGAATAAAGGTATTTAGGTTATGAAGTCCTAGATTAGTCTACAGCCTGTATTTGTTTCAATAGCAAGAAATAGCAACTCTAATCGTTTCCACTTTAAGAAATAAGGGTCCAGTTGTTGGACTATTGCTACTGGCCCAGAAGCATTTTCACTTTTTACCAAAACAGGTTCTCACAGGATGATCTCTCTTGAACAGGGTTGGTGAAGAGAGAATACAGAATTGAGTCACAGAAAAATTCATGTTGGAAGGGAACTCTGCTAGTTATCTGGTCCAAACCTCACCAAGACAAGGCCACCTTCAAAGTTACATTAGGTTGCTTGTTCAGTTAGGCTTTGAAAGTCTCCAGCACTGGTTTTCAACAAGTCAGGAACCTCAGGAATGTAATCTTGATCACAACATACAGGACCTGCCACACTTAGAGGAATATAAGAAGTCTGTTACTAGGAACTGGTGAATCAAGGAGGTTGGAAGTACATGACAAACTGATTTTCAAGAGTCTCAACTTTTGAAAAAGGCCAAAGACAGCAGAACCAAAGGGCATATGCATAGGTCAAATGGACTATACAACCAGAAGTGCCAGCATATGGTTAAGCAGCTGGGATGTTTACCTGACAGCCATTAGGAGTGCAAACAGGTAACTCCACAAAGCAAAGGGTAGAACAGAAGTTTTCTTCCTCAAGGCCTGTAGCATAATACAAAAAACTTTGATGGCAAGTGCAGTCTTATGAAGCCTTGCATTCACTGAAGAAGCCTTACTCTCACTTCAAAGGGAGACTGAGAGGATGCTGGTGAGTATGGTCACAATGCTCTCTCCCAAGAGCAACTACGAGGGTTATACTGAAGAAATTGCAGTATCTGATCTAAGAGTTTGTAAAGTGCTTCTCAAGGACAAGCAGTCCTACTACAAATTTCTCAAATTCTCATAAAAATCCAGAGATATCATTTCACAATAGTAACAATATCATCAGAAGTCTACAAGTCCAAGAGAATGTTTTGCTGGAAAGGAAGGCATTGTCATCTTTCCAGATTTATCCCCCAACAGAAAAATACATACCAGAGATGAGTGTCCACTTAAGGAAAACATTTCCACAGGAGGGACAGTTTTTAAAGCCAAGTGGATGAAACCAAAAGAGGAATCTTCAAAGAAAAGAAAAAGAAAATCAAAAGACCCTAAAAAGACTAGAGACAAGGCTGATTAAAGACAATAGAACAAAGAGACGGTGAACTGGCACAGATCTCAGTTAAGCAGTGAACTGCTCAGACCTCGCTTAAGCAGTGAGCTGAGAGTGAAGTGCTTATCACCACAAATACAGCATAATTCACAACATGCAAGTAGACGGGGCTTTTATGCGAGCCAAATGGTTCTACTATGGCACACATTTCCAGGGGATTGAGTGCAGGTGGAGTTCTATTGTGAATGTTAGCAATACACAGATATTTCAATACTGATGTTTCCTTTTCATTTAAATATTTATGTCCATCTGCATTGCTGTTTGGTGTTAGCATTTTTAAGAAAAGACAGGTAAATTAACTATGAGGTGAAAGGAAAAAACATGATTTTTCTTCATCCTATCAAGGTAGTCTACTCCAGACCACCCTAAGTTTGAAATATCATTGCTAATCACTTTGAACACACATGAAGCAGCACCCAAAACCTGATATTCTCAGTAGAAAAAATAAAGAATGAGGAAAAAAACATTATCTCCCTTTTACAGATAAAAGAGGCACAGAGAGAAATCAGAGGATTTGCTGAAAGTAACATAGGTAAGGCAAGGCTATTCCCAATATTTACTCATGCTAAATCTCTGTCTCTGTCTGGCCTCATAAAATTATTCCAAGACCCTTGGGTCCACAGTCAACTTAGTTCTTTATTTATTATCCCAGTTCTCAAGTGTCTTTTAGATGGGCTCATCCATTGTTCCCGTACAGCTAGGTAAACAGACAGTCAATTCTATCATGCAGGTTTACCTTATAGCATTCAAAATCCTTTGCATATGTGGGATTTTTTTTTTCTTTAAGCAAGCTAAGAATGTGTTTAAAGGTGACCTGTGTTGAAAAAAAGAGGAATGGGAAAGTTTGGGGACAATCAGAAAGGAAGGTCTTCTGAAGATTGACTTGTTTCAATATCCTTTTCAAAGGAAAAAAAAATAAAAAAATCAAATAACCAGCGTTTGAAGCTTTAGTATTGTTGTGATTTAACCTCAGCTGGCAACTAAGCGCCACACAGGTGCTCGCTCACTCCCCTTGCAGTGGGATGGGGGAGAGAATTGGAAGAGTAAGAGAAAACTCGTGGGCTGAGATAAAGACAGCTAAATAGGTAAAGCAAAAGCCGCACACACAAGCAAAGCAAAATAAGGAATTCATTCACTACTTCCCATCGGCAAGCAGGTGTTCAGCCATCTCCAGAAAAGCAGGGCTCATCAAGCATAACGGTTAGTTGGGAAGACAAACGCCATAACTCTGAACGTCCCCCCTTCCTTCTTCTTCCCCCAGCTTTATATGTGCTGATCATGACGTCATATGGTATGGAATATCCCTTTGGTCAGTTGGGGTCAGCTGTCCCAGCTGTGTCCCCTCCCAACTTCTTGTGCACCCCCAGCCTACTTGCTGACATGAACAGAAAGCCAGACTTTCTAGTCCTTGCAAGAAAAGGCTTCCTTTGGACTTTACTGTGAAATGATACCACAACTGTGTCAACAATTTTTAAGATGAACAAGTGATTCAAGAGAAATAGTAACATAAAAAAAAAGAAAAGAAAAAAATTAGCCTACCCCAAAAATTAATCTGAAGATTTTACAGTCTTCCCAAAGCAGACCCTGTCTTTCAGTACGCTTGCACAGTGCTTAGTACACAACAGTAACTTGTTCCTGATGAGGGCCTCTGGCATCCCTGAAATATAAACACCAAACAGGAGGCAGATGAAGTAATAGACAAGAAAGGGGGAGAGCATATATCCCATTGAAAATAAATTCTTGATATTCTTTTCTGTCTACAACCCCACCCCATATCTGTGCCATTTCTACACAGGGGGGAAGAACCGAAGCTTAAACACATACACAACAAGAATCTATGTAAATCAAGGGAATTAGCA